>NC_056751.1:369616048-369676048 GCF_019279795.1 Protopterus annectens
ACACACACACACACACACACACACACACACACTCTCATACCTCTCACAATATACACAAGTATGTATGTGTGTATATATATATATATATATATATATATATATATATATATATATATATATATATATTTATATATGTGTAGATGTGTAGGTGTAGGCTGGAATTCGTATGCAAGCTTTATGCCGTTGCAGGCATGCTGCACTTTTCAAACATGTTGCTGCACACATGGTTGCTGCTGGGCATGGACATACCAAAGACTGACAAGTTTTGACGGGAATGTTTGGACAATGAGCAGGGATATGCATGATGTATAAGGGAGGCAGAATACCAAGAGTGGAATAAGGTAGGGTCTTGGCCTTGTTAGATGCCAGACTGGCCTACAAGGTAACAAACCTAAGCGTCATACATCTGGGTAGCTGATGCTATAGACCTGTTGCTTCCACTGTGGCCTAATGGATGAGCCCTACCAGTCATGCTACTCCACAAGCCCCACAAGAAGGTGCTCAACATTGCTGATGGGAGTATACAGTTGCTGGCACTCCACAGCAACCACCACTCTCTGCAACTGATGCTGGGAGACCACTGCAGACACCTCTAGTCCACGCTCAGAAGAGGAGCCTTTGCTATCCAGTGAGAAGCAGACATGAAAGCCACTAGTGACCTCCCTAGTCATCTCCAGCAGTGAGTCCATTATCCTTTACTGATAAGCAGACGCAGTGACCAATTTTGACCCAAGCAGAGGAAAAGGCTGATGTAGCTTCCATAAGTAAACCTGTTGAAGGACAACACAATGGGAAAAATGACTGCACACTTATGCTCCAAACACAATCTCAGTTGTATAGTGGAATGGCTCAGAGGTTATACACACCCACTACAGAAGAAGAGCTCCCATCTTTTGTGACGCACATCCATATTTAGTCATTGTTCTGCTGTTGGAGAACAAAGTATGTAGTTCTAAGTATATGTGTACAACAGGTAAGATGACAAAAGACAATAATACAAGAAAAAATGCTTATAGTATATTTCAGTCTCTCTCTGCTGAACCTCTTCTTCCTGCTAATGAAGCATATCGCTGAATCATTGCCAGCACTACTCCCCAGAGTGAGTGATGCCAGTTGTACCATTCACTATCCCGGCAAGCCCTTGTCAGTTATCCACTTACAGCAGTGGGTCGTCGTACTTACCCTGCAGGTGTTCCTTGAAGTTCCTGTGCAAGAAGAACAGGAAATTCCTGCTGTCCTTGGCACACCATGATGGCACCCTGCATCATTCTACAGTGTCTAATGTTGTCCTGGTCACTTATCCACTTTTGTTTCAGGAACAAAATAGTAGCCTCAATTCAAGTGCAACTTGGACAGTTGGATGGGAAACCAGAAATGTATTCCTGGTTTGGCACTTATGTCTCTAGTGGAAGCAGGTAACCTGTAAATGATTCATCTCACAGGCCCATGCTTACACTTATCAGGAGTATCAGAACTTATTAGAGATTTGAATTGCATAGCTAGGCTTAAAAAGGCCCTTGTGGTCATTATCCTAGTAAACACCTATGAACCTATGTGCACATTTGCACCTAGGCCAGAACCTTTAGGGCTTGGTGTGTCAAAAATTTGGAAAATGCCTATCTTGACTCTGCTGGCATGTTACCCCCCCCCCCCCGAACAAAAGAGAAAATTCTTTACATATTCATTTATTTAAAAAAGATACAGCCCAATCATGTCTATTGTTATGTGTTATAAAAGTAAAAGAAAAATCAGTGACTTAGAATAGTGAAAATGATATGCGCATTGATAAGTGGGCTTAAAATAGTGCATCAAAAAATGACCCTACTTTTAATAATAATTTTAAATTGAAATGAAAAAAAATATGGAATATACTGCTTTTGATTTGATTAACATCAATTAATGATTTTTTATGTTGCTGAGTTGTAATAGATAAGTGCAGAGTCACATATTTCTTGTATTTTTGTTCATTCATTTTCCTTGGTAACTTCATGGCATGTCACCTTTGACATGTGTCATAGGTTTGCTATCACTGACCTAGGTGATCACATGTCACTCAGCATAACACTGCACCACTGCACTACTGCAGGTCTGCTGCACTGCACTGTGTCAATAAGAAGGTATATAGTCTTGCACCATGATATTATAAGTGTATGCATGCTGTATACATGAGCATACTGGTCACATGCTTCATGGACACTATGATGGGCATGGCTAGCAACCAGCATGTTTGGTAGGGCATTGAACAGTTATAGAGAGACAGTGAGACTAAGTAACTTCATTTGCATAGCTGTATGTTAATTAGCTCTTGTTAGCACAGTATGCATTAGTGTCATTCTGTGCAACATTGCTCATTACTACATAACTGTGCAATAGAGGAATTTTATTAAAGCTTCTGTAGATAGGGAGGTTCATAGATTTAAGGAAGGAGACCTGCCTGTAGAGCTACCTTGAAAAGTATAGCAAGTCCTGTGGGTTACATCATTACAGTGAGGCAGATAGTGTGTGCTATGTGTGTAACTGGGAATCTATAGTACTGTTTTTGCCCTGAGGCTGTGGACAGTGACCATGCATAATGGAAATACTGTGCTAGATATGCTGCAAGGAGTAAGAGGTTCCAGGGCCATATGCTGATGCATGACTACAGTAAGTAATTGGGTGAATCTTTGCATAAGTGATAAATGTGGCTAATAATGAGGTGCAATAGGAATAGCACTTTGGTCATTGGCATGGGCATGCCACACATCCACTAATGGACTGCCATGTTTTGCCTACAGGTGTACATGTATTGGCATTGCCATGAGAGTGAGGAAATGGTTGGAAAACTTCACTAGCTGGTAAAATGAAGTGCTGCTATGGGCCCTCTGTTCACATGACATGTGTAGCCTGGGCAAAGATGCTGCAGGCAGGCATTATTGGGACCACACTTGGCAGGGACCTGTAATGGATTTGAATGCTGTGTGTAGTCATAATAGGTCTCTACAGTATTTGTGATAATGGGTTACTGATATTATTAGTCCATGCTAAGAAGAGGCATGAGACATTGCAACTACAGGTCCACCACAGGAGGTGGATGACCAGTACTGAGGCAGCTCACTGATGATGATGAGTTTTTGGTATCATGTGCCAGCCAGGGGAAGTAACCCCTCACTCCTTGGGGTGCCTTGGATGTGCGAGCTGGGCGGGTACCAATCACCCATGTATTAGTAGGGGAAGTACCAGGTTAGTAATGTCCGTTACACTCACATTGTAGTACAATATAGCACAGCACACTCCACTAAGTGTGTGAAGAAAAAGATTGACCAAGGCTCACCTGCATATCTGTGTTTACAAGAACCTCTTGTCTGCAACTGTAACAGCCTGCACAGCAAAGTATGTCTGCCAATGCATGATATAGTTGTAGTTTAATGTTTAGCAGTGTGCCTGCCACAGAGGGTTATAGGCGAATATTGGGTCTAGGGAGACAATGATGTCACATATGTTCCTTTTTTCACAGGTTACACTGGTGGAGGGTCCAACATAGCAGGTCAACAGAGGGATGACTTTATCAGGACATCATTGGCTAAATAGGATGGCAACATGCAAATGGCAATGTCATATGACACAATGACAATGCTTTCCATACTACAGGTGGAGAGCATCATCCATAGTCACCTCTACAGTGGCTCACACAGAGGTACAATCTGAGCACACAGCATCACCAGAGCATGATAACCATCTTGTTTCTTTGAGTGCCTCATGGAACTGAACCTCTGAAGTGAGAATACCTACCATAAGGGATAGACGTGAGGGTGTTTAGGCACTGCCATGACTACAGGACCATCCCTGATTTGGTTACTACACTTGTCATTATCTAATAAGTGAGGGTCACTGATTCAACCACAAATGACTGATACCCAGAGCATTGAGGAGATGATGAGTATGCTCCTCTGTCTACAGGATGACATGTATCAGCTGTACAGTGACATGGAGTATAGGGACAGGGCAAACACCATCATGTTGAGGTTGCAAGTGGCAAATTTTGTCACCATAGATCCCTCTATGATAGTGGTAAGGTGTACCATAGATGCCTCTATGGTACACCTTTCCACTATCATATGGATTGTTTTCACAAGTCATGCTTTTTGTAGGCATGTGAGAGTCCAGATGTACGGAGGATGACAACAGGTTATCCTGTATCACACTCCATGAATCATTAGTGAGATGGCATCACTGTCAACTGTGGACATTTGTCCTGCCACCCCTAGTCATAGGCATCAATAAGGTCATGGACAAAAGGTCCTTTTCTGACTCAGCACTTGTTCATCTAGCTTAACTCATTTTCCTCCCACCTCTGGGCACAAAGCCTGCCATCTTGCTGTTGTAGGTAAGGACCAGATTGTGGCGAATAGAATCACACTTGGTCACCCTGTCACACTGGGCACTCATGGTCAGATAGCTCTACAGTTTCCCTGCCATGAACAGGATTAAACACTAACACCACACTAACACAATGAGCACCACCAGTAGTCACATTATGGCAGCTTCACACCACCTCTGTATGATGTGATCTTTGACTTCTCACAACCACTTAGAACAGGTGTTTACTGTGTCTACCTCCCATAACCCTACCCCTTCTCATAATGTAATTCTCACCTGTCACTGTGTCCCCACATCTGTGCAAGTAATGATTCACTCCTTTCAGTAGTGCCTGATGCACAGTATACCAGTTCTACATCTGCTCTGTATAGACTGGGTCTGATAATGTAGGATCATTTTATTCTGGGTTGTCTGCGTCATGGCCTGTAACTGTAGACCAGAATAGCAACTCTTTGCCAGTACTGAATGTCATGGATTGTGTCCACATCTGCATCAGTATCAGTGCTGCTGCTGCACATTTCTCCCTGCCATTCTGCTATGGACATGACTAGTAGGAAAGGCATAGCCAAAATGTGTGGCCAATAGACCATCTGTTTGTGCATTTCCATGTTGTACAGCATGGTGCACACAACACTAACATTGCAGCAGATATCTGTACTGTATTGCAATGCTCTTTTTATGTGCCTGTTCAATGGAAGAATACCTTCTGTAGGCCAAAACATGCTGCATTGTATTTTGCATTTCCACACTGGCTGCATTATAGGCCATTTCCTGCTTGGTCTGGGTATTGTGGATGGAGGTCAGTAACCAGGGTTCTGTAGCACATTCATCATTGCTTGCAACACAGAATAACCAACATATTCTATGTGGTCTGTTCCCTGCTTGTGTGGCAATTGTGTGTAGAGACAGTGGCTATCTAGCATGCATGTGCACCTTCCAGCCACATGATGCTGTGGAAGTCCCCTCACAAGAATCCTGGATGTAGGTTAGACAAATATGTGGATTGTGGAAACTGCCTAGATGATGCACAGACACATAAATAATACCACAGGCATTGCAGATCACTTGGCACTTAAAGGAATGGAACCCCTTCTTGGTGATATATCGCAGGTCCTCTGAACCAGGAGGGGCACTGATAATGTGTGCACAATCTATGGTTCCCAGGACCTCATGGAAATGGGCTATGGCATAAAATAGCCATAAGGTGGTGTTTCTGTCTTTTACAGTCCTTGGGTTTGGGATATGCATCTTCATATGCTGTAGTGTAATAGTGATGGTCTGATTTAAGATTTGTGAGGCTCACACCTTTGAAATCACTAATATATATTCAGTAGGTCACTTAAAGTTCTATGTAGATAAGATGGTTAAAGGTACACATAGCTTAGTTTCTAAAGTAGTGTGCATGCCGTGCATCTCTCTCAGATTCCACTTGTGGGAGACACAGTTCATTTAGGTCCCCTTACTTTCTTCTTGTCCACATGGAAATTATGCACAATCTGCTGGTCTATGAGCTGGTGGTATGCCATATGCAGTCCCTACATACTCTGCTTGTGCAGGTTTCATTGACACATAATATTTTTGGCACTGGTTCTGATGGTGGCTGCTAACATGTGCTGCTAACCTAATGCTGCTGCTGCTAACCCTAGCATTGTACCTATAATAACCCTAGTATTTCACCCATCATAACTAGCATTGGGACCATCGAAATCCGAGCATTGCACCCATCATAACCCTAGCACTGCACCCATCATAATCCTAGCATTGTATCCATCATGTATAGTATGACTATTGGTGTAGAAAATGGCTATGCAGTAGTGTGTAATACTCCTGTTTTGGGTGTCATCATTTGTGTGGCTCATTTTATTTTGTCCTTCACTCCCACATCATTATGTATTCATTAGCATGAGCTGCAGACTACATTATATTCCTCATTGTACAACCTTGCTACCTGTAATTTATAATCACCCATACCTTGTATATTGCTACTACCTACCTTTGTCAGTGATGTGCAACTCATCTATCAATCCTGTCCATAGATAGATGGAAAGATAGACAGACAGATAGATAAAGAAGCATATTTCAGTGGGACATTGAAAAAATACTTTGAAGTATAGCTAAGTAAAGTACACAGCATAATATAGCAGACATGTAAAAACAATGTTTAACAGAGAGACATTGCATATACAATAAAAGAGTACATGACTGTAAAGTGATATCATGCAGAATTCTGAAACATTACTTTAATTGACCATTGATTTGGTATGATTTTCACGGGAACTGTTTACTATAAAGTATTATTAATGAATTCTTATCACTAGTTAGAATATAAAGATTGAAATAAACACCTGATGACAACTAAATAGTGATGCAACTGCAGCAATGGTATAATTACTGGAGGGCTTAACAGAGCCATGAACGGAGTACTGAAAGGTAAGACTAAACAGGACTGGCATTATATGCTGCTACCTAGAATCAACCTATAGTCTTGAGTTTAATTTCTTTAGCATCTATTTCATTATTTTATGATTTGCAGCAGCAAATCAGTTAAACAAGCAATGCTCGCTGGTTGCACTTGAAGAGAGGCACTTATAAAAAAAAAACAGAAGAAGAAAAATGTAGGGCTGTAGAGCAACTAGGGATAGCAATGCAGGGAGAGAAAGGCTAGAAGTTTTCAAGACAATGATAGTGAAAGCAGTAGCATAATCCTACACGAGCATCAGTTTCCATTATTTCAAAAGGACATCCAGTGTAGAGAAGATAAAGACAATATAGTTAGCGATACAAAGAACTGTAAAGAGCTGTGTGACATCACAGTAGTGCAACAGACTCACTGGGGTTTAGTTTGTTTCTCTTTTTCTAACAATGTTTCAAAAACGGTTTCATTTCTGGCCTTATGTTGTCCTTAGGTAATATCCCATTATTTTGTGTTTCTTAAAGAGGGGAGCACAGGGTTACTAGATGTGCCTTAATTATTTTAGAATTTTTTTGCAAATCCTTCTAGGCCTCAATGCTTTTTTCACCTTCAGTTTTATAAGTATTTCAGATGCTATTCTTGTGTAAAGCTATTAGCACTTTTCCTTTGTCTAAAACACTTTTGTTGTTACAGTTAGTCATACTTTGCTGATGTTTTATGAATACTAAACAGAAATTCCCACTTGTAATCATATCTGCCTAGTCTGTGTCACTGACACCCCACATTTGATCACCTCATGTATTCAGATGCCTTGCATAGTTTTCTGTGTACCCCGATACACCTGCATTTCTTTTTTCTTTCTTTATGAGCTAGCAGCTTTTTCTCTATTTTGGACATTACTGTTCTAATTGCAAAAAAAAAAAATAAATAATAATAATAATAATAATAATAATTACTACTTCTTATAAATCCATCATGTAGAATTTCACTACCATCTATTGAAAATGTATTTTCATGTTAAATATATACCGACATGCACATAACTCTTGTTATAGAATAATGACAAAGAATTACATTAACTTTATTTCACTGGCTTTCTTCCACTGAAATCTGATCGGCAACAATTCACCTTTTGAGTGGGGAGATGTCTCAATGCTCCCATGGGGTGGTTTATATCCCAAACTTCCTATAACCAATTTTGAGATTGTAGCTAATGGGGGTAGGTTATATAATGCTAAGAAAGAACATTACCCCAAAATCCCCTCCCATGGACCATGTCTTCCTATAGCCAGAATTTGTTATATAATAATTTTAGTGTGCAAACTTCAGCCAGACAGCACCAAATTAATTTATTGTTGAACTGAGTGGCTCTGATATAACAGCCATAGCACTGTGCTGTATAAAAGACCTATCAAGCATACCTCTCAACCTCTTAATGAAAGAAATCTGGACAAAGCCAGAAATAATGGGGAGACAAAGCCCCAAAAAATAGGGACAATTTTAAATATTGATCTTTACCAATGTAGAAAAATGCTAGAATTTTGTTTTGCATGCATTTTTTCTGAAGGATATGAAGTCTGAAACTCTAATTTCTGACTTTATTTAATGACTTTAATATTCAATGGTTTGCCAGAAAGTCACAACTTTTATGTCTAACAGGCAAAAAAATGTGAAGCAAAAATATGGGCATTCTGCAAAATTCTAGAAAGCTGAGAGGTATGCTGCTAAGAACACTTTATATATGTACTTCCAGGTTCCAGTACAATATATTTCTGACTAACACCTGTGCCAAAATAAAACAGTGTTACAGCAAAGTACAGATTTTATTCCTGAAGAACAGTTATTATGCAGAGATAATATGCACATGAAATGTTGTGGTGCAAGGTTTAGACAGTCACAAAACAAATTGTGGTTAATAGCAGCACAAATCTGCACAATGTGCCACAACATACAAAATGTTTAAAAAATGATTAAAAAAATCAAATTTAAAAGATTGGAATGATGTATTGCCACAACAGGTATAGTAATATACATGGACACTGGAGTGAAGCATAGAAGGTGATAAAGTATGCCGTAGTATGTGCATGTGTGTGTATATGCGTGTGTCTGTGTGGGTGTGTGTGTGTGTATATATATATATATATATATATATATATATATATATATATATATATGTATATATATATATATATATATATATATATATATATATGTGTGTGTGTGTGTGTGTGTGTGTGTGTTGTATACGTATGTGTCTCTGTGGGTGTGTATACATGTGTGTGTATGGTTGTGTGTGTGTGTGTGTGTGTGTGTGTGTGTGTGTGTGTGTGTGTGTTGTCATGTGTGTACTGATTTCTTTGCCATTATAGATTTCTGTTTGACTGTTTTTAGAATCATGGGACTGCCACCTATGGTCACACTTAGTCACAGCACCCCCAGTGACTGCTGATAGCTGTGCACTGATCAGGGCTGCTGGTATGATGAGCCTGCCTGGCTAGGAAAGTTGTACTGTGGCCTCATTCTTAATATCTGGACGTTGATTGCTGATGTGTGTAGCTGTAGCTGTGATGCAGCTGATGATCCTGAGGTGCATGTAGAGTTGTGCAGTAACTTTGTTTCTTACCACTGCTGTTTTATATTGTTAAAACCCATTCATATCAGCTCATGCATTCATGTGGTGCTATAACATACATACTGTAGTTGCTTTAGGCAGTAGGAATGGGTTTCCTTTTGCTGGTCCATATACCTGCCATGTTGTGCATTTAGACTGTGTAGAAGTCAGCTTCTTAGCATACAGGAATGCAGCCTTGACTGTGACCTAGGTATTTAACTACCGCTCCTGGCACTGATGAAATCATCTGGGCTGGTGGGATAGTAGATGGGCTACAACTGTTTTCCTCTTTCACAGAGGAGGGAATGGTGCATGTCTGTGGCACACAATATGTAGCACTTTCTGGAACAGACTAAAAGTTAACTGTTACTCTAAACATAGCCCTTACTAGTAAACTTAAACCTAGCCCCTAACCATTTACCTTATATTTAATTCTAATGCATTTAACCAGATACCTTTCATTCAACATGACATTCTGCCAAGTACAGCTCACTAAATTGTGTTAGTGAAATGCCTTTTCCTTTTGTTACTCCTATTCAGTTTTTAGTAATCTGTGTTCTACTATTGGCCCATCTACAAGATTCCATTATGTATGGTCAGCCATTAAACATTTTAAGTGGTTTGTTCTCATTTAACAAATACAGACCTTGCTGTGTAAGTCACTTATATTTTTTGGTTCAGATTCCTGACATTTAATGCAGCATCCTTACATTATTTTACTAAACACACACAATGGTACATCATCATTTAGATTTCTTCATCTTTGCACTGCTTTATACATGATGTTCCTCTGCTCAGCTCTATGTCTTGAAATAGATACCTCATACCTATTCCTCATACATGAACATCATCACCACAGCTTTATGTAATCTTTTCTTTTCAGCAAAAACTAGATTCATATTTAAGATACAGTACAGTCTTTTAGCAATGGCACTGGGGAGGCTAACCCATCTTCTTTCAAAACAGGTATATTATAAACCTCTTTATCGTATTTAAGTTAACTGAAATGTTCTAAGAAATACTATTATATTTTTATTTCTTTGTTCATTAGTAAATCTGACTAGGTGCATATACCTATTTTCTGGGGAAGCCTGGAAAGACTGGTGGAAATTCAGTAAACCCTACATGGTCATATTTTCCGTGTGTGTGTCATGGCATGATGAGAACACAGGTGCAGCATGTTTTAGATTCAGTAAACTCTGGGTAGTGGCATACAATCACACACATTCACGCACATGAACGTAAAGCTTTGTGGGATGCAAACTGCCACATAAGTAACTGAATTTTATGCTGATGAAACAAACCAACATGGAGGAGCAATCCAACAACCCTACACATAGCCATTTAGGCAACTTGTCCATGTTGGAAGTGTACGTGAACATTTTCCATGCACTGGAGCCTACACGGAAGCAAGAGCATGTAGAAGTCTGGAAATATGGACAGAATGCTTATAAAAAGGTAAAAACAGGCATATAATAGCTGAGGATGTCCAAAAGAATCAGTGATATGTGTCACAACACTATAAATATTATAATTTTAATAGCAGCACAAATCTGCATACTGTGCCACAACATACAAAATGTTTAAAAAATGATTAAAAAAAATCTAATTTAAAAGATTGGTATGATGTATTGCCACAACAGGTATAGTAATATCCTGCAATATGTCTTTAACTCCATGCCCCCTTGCTGTTGCCCTACTTACATGTCTGCTATCTATGTAGTTTCCAGAATGTCAGCATGGTTATTATATAAATAATGTACCAAGGCAGTGGATTTATGAATCATAAAAAGCAGGGACCATGTAGGGCTGTTCACTCCATATAAACCCCTACATGATGTTTATGCTTTCCAGGGATGTTGATGACATCAGGTGGGTGTGTCAGGTAATGTTCTGATGTCATGGGGTCTTTTCACGTGCATGCCCAGTGCACCACATCGTGCAAACGGTAACTTTCCTGGAATCTAAATTTCCATGAGCAGACCCCAGACATGAGCTAGACACCCAAAAATAGAAACTGGATGCATTCAATCAAGAGTGGTGGGCCTCGCTGAGCAATGTGCAAACCCGGTAAATGGGGCTGCTCTCTATTAATCCCCTTCAGTTAGGGAACTTTGCTTGAATACTGCTGTGGTGCCAATTGTTATCTGTTTGATTAGGGTGCAGATAGTCTGGTGTTCAAGTACAGGGTATATCAACTTTTAATCATACTGTAAGAAAAAATGTTACCAGTTCAACAGCTAAACCTTTGCTAAAAGATAAAAGTCAAATAAAAGTCCAAAAAGCAAAGGTATGGCTCCAAACTTCAAACTCTATTGAAATACGAATCCAAAATCCAAAAAGTAGATGTCAGCTCAGCTTTATTCACACAAGCGCTTTCACACTTAGCTTTGTCAGGTGCATAATACATGCTGATTAGAACCACTATTTATACTAACAATTAATCATGTGTCACAACCTAAATACAAATATTTAAATGAACATACAGTTAAAAAATGTCATAAAAAATTTTGTATAATACTTTGAGCAATGTTACAAACTCATATATATATATATATATATATATATATATATATATATAAAAAATAAATATAAAATAATTATATGTTGTTAAAATAATTATAATTACTTCCTCAGAGACCTTTTCTGTAATGTTGGTTTAATAGGAACATGGTCATTTAGACCATGCCCACAGTTGGCCCTTAATCTAATAATCCAGCCTGCTTCTAACTCCTCAATTCTATGTCTTACATTACCCCTTCTCACAGTCTCAAACGTTTTAGCTAGTACTGAGAACATAAAAACATGTTTTATATCTGTTTGCATAACATGCTTGGCAAGTGCATTAATACCATTCATTCTCTTAATGTTATACAAATGCTCTCTGATCCTCTCTCTAAGACTGCGGTCAGTCTTACCTACATAATATTTATTACATAGGGTACAGACTGCAAGATATACAACATGCATGGTGCCACAATCAGCACTAGTAGTAAGTTTGTAAAATTCACCTGTATCTGGATGTTTAAATTCAGAAGCTGTGGACACATAACTACAATAATTGCATGTCCCACATGGTTTAGTGCCCAAATTATTAAGTAAATATTCATTCTGGGACTTATGACATAACCTAGACTTCAATGATTTCATTTTCTTAAAAGAAAATTGAGGTTTTGTACCAACCAAAGCCTTAATGTTGTCATCTGTCTAGGGTTAGCTTAGTGATCTGATCATCTCTCTCTATGGCTTTCCCTTTCTTTCTCAACCCCCTGTTGTAACCCCCTAGCCACCAAATCCAACCAAATTTTAGTTTTATGATGCTCATAATCTTAGTCCCTCACATTTTACAAAACAAAAAAAAAAACATGCTATACTGTAACCTACTAACTTTGGTTTGACATGACTTTGTACAATCTACTAATTAAACCACCTTTTTTTTTTTCATCCTTACATACATATAAATACATATACCTTCTCCTTATAAAAAAATCAAAGTAAATTAAAAAAAAAAAGTCTACAAATTAATGTATTTAATAAATTCAATCAGTTGTATTTCCGTACCATTCCAAATCAAGAAAAGGTCATCCACAATTCGTTTATAAAATAGAATGTATCTGTAAAATGGACCTTGCAACAAATGTTGAGTTTCCCATACCCTCATCACTGCATTCGCATAGCTATTTGAGCAGGAGCTCCCCATAGCGACACCGTTTTTCTGCCAATAAATTTCTTGACTGAACACAACAATATTATTGCTTAAAACCAAACCCAATAAAGTTTGTATTAAATATATCTCATCCTCTTCATAGTCATTCAATAATTCAGTGACATATTCTATACCTACAGTATTGGGTATTACAGTGAAGAGAGAAGTCACGTCCAATGTAACAAAAAACATATTCCCATTAATAATAACTTTCCTTGAAAACTAATATAATTCTTTTAAAAATTGTTCAGTATCTCTTAAAATTACTTTCGATGTACTAACCAAAGGTCTCAAACTCTTCTCAAGATATATAGATAAAGATTCTGTGCACCAATTATTACTCGCCACAATAGGTCTCACATGTGTGCATCATTACCTCCAAACTGTGGTACCTACAAAGATCAAGCTATCACTGCTTTCTCCAAGTCTAGCAGCACAGTCTCCATGGGACAAGATGACATTCTGGGCTGTGTTCATCATGTGCTGCAACAGTGAGCTACTCCACTAGGCACCATATTCAACCATGTACTGAGTACTGCTATTGCCCACGCTGAATGGAATACATGACCATTTCCTACCCACACATGGAGGACAGGCAATATACAACTGGATTTATAGTTACATAACTGTATTCAACCTTCACTTTAAGGCAATAGAGACAATCTGCATGCATATCAAAGGACATAGGTAACCTCCAAAAAGTAGATCTTTTCCAGTTAGCTGTCCAATGCAATCCAACATTTGGTCTCAATGAGAAACTAAGGTGAATATCACACCTTCTGTTAACAGGTGGGTTGCAAATCGGATCACAGACCAACAATACTCAGTCAAAGTGGAGACCTCACCTCAAGCAGCAGACCTTTCACCTATGTGATTACAGATGTTTCAGTGCCGTCTCCCCTCTTGTTTGCAATATACTTATCAAAAGGCTGAAATAAAAAGCAGAGGATGTGTGGCAAAGCATCTTTGTGCAACTAATGATTGCTGACAAAGCCATAGAACTGCACACACTCATCACCATACCCTCTGCTAATAAATGTTCCTGCTTATTTAAAACTAGCCCAGAGTGCAGTATTCTCAGACTCTGCATCAACATACCTTGGAACATATGTTGAATGCAAAATGTATGTACTGTGGGGAGGAAGGCATTCTACATCTTACATCCCATTAGCAAAGGCATTACAACAAGAACAATTAATTGTATTAATCTCTTATACCCATCCATCAGCATCCCTATTCATGTATATAATCCTCCCTTTAATAAGTATTGTCCCAGACACCTGCAGGAAGCTCACAGACCACAGGCATCTCTGAGTAATAAAACATCAGAGGTTGTCCAACATATGTCTTCTGTGGGCAAAAAGAAGTAGATGTCAGTGTAAGCAGTATCATGTATGTATAGTTTTGAGGCAGAATACGTATGCATTACATGGCTGTCTTTGGCCCATATGGGATGAATATGCTGCATATCCTTAAGTCATATGGGACCACAGCCACCTGTTCCAAGGACCTCAGTGTACAGCATGATATACATAGGACATGCTGAGTAGACACATACATGTCGCAAAGGTTGTCAGTCATCTGCCTAATCATAGGAGACTCAATTGTGAGCCACACTGATGTCCCACTCACTAGGTTGAACAAGAAGAAGTTGATGGTCAGTCATTGTCCATGTGGGTGTGAATCACCTGAGCTGTATCTCTCTGGACTACATGAAAAGAGATACGATGGAACACTCAGATTATGTGTCCCAGGCAGCTATGACCCAAGCCCTGAGCAGTATTCTACCATTAACCAGAATGATACTACAGTATGAGCAGAAAATGATTGACTTCAACAATTGGCTAAGTTTCTGGTGTCATTCTAAGGGGATCCAGTATCTGTCTGCCTGGGATGACATGATCAACAGACCTCGATGCAGGAGACGGCCTGCATTTGTTACCCCTGGGATTCTGAGTACTGGTAAGGCTCTTGCCACCCCTATAGTGCCTTTTTTAGGCAGTGTTCCAAAGACCAAAATTCCACCATGACAGCTACAAACAAATGCAATCTGAGGGTCATGCTGCTTAATGCTAGAATCTAAATCTCAAGATGCACTTGCTCGAAGCTCTCCTCAAAATGGAGAATGTTGACATCTGTGCTGTAACAAAGACCTGGCTTAAAGAGGCAGAAAGCATCCCTGCGCTCCCAGGCTACAACTCATTCCATACCTTTCAGCCCCAGAATATGGCCGGAAGCTCCAAACGTGGCGGTGACTCCATATTCTTAAAGGATACCCACACTTCTAGACTGGTAGCCCAGCATAATGCATCCGAGATACTTCAGGTGCAATTAACACTGGGTAAGATGGCGATACAAGTCATAGCCTGCTACAGAACCCCAAACATGTCCCTAGACTCTCACTCCAACTTCCTAAGCACCCTGGAATCTATCAAGGTCCAACCCAATACTCTCATACTGGTTGACATCAACTACCCTTCCATCAACTGGGAAAATATTCAAGTACCAGTGTGCAGACCCAACACTTTCTGGAATTTACCAATTCCAATGCCTTGGAGCAGCTCATTCTGACCCTCACTAGAGGAAACAACATCCTCGACCTGGTTACCACCAACATAGGAGACCGTTGCTTCACACCTATAGTCAATTCCTCCCTGGTTAAATCTGACCACAAACTGATTACCATGGAAATCCCCATCTCACCTACACCCCCTGCTAAGATGACCACCCTGAAAAACTTCTCTAAAGCCGACTTTGGGCTCCTAAAAACAGAGGTGGCTAACTTCGCAGTACCCATGCCAATGGAAAATATCTGCATGACTGCTGAATCATACATCAATGCACTGTACGAGCATATACACAAATGCATGGACCTTGCCATACCAAATAGAACTAAGGCGCTCTCCTCCAAAAAAAGGAAGCCAATCTGGTGGTCCCCAGCCATCAATAAACTCTACAACAGAAGGAGGAAACTGTTGCAGAAAAAAATGAAGTCACAAGACTGGAAAACCTCCCTTATCAGTCTCAACAAAAAGCTGAGATCCCTTATCAAATCCTCTAAAGCTAGCTATGAAGGCAGAATTGTGGCTGACACCAAAAACAACCACAAAGCCTTCTATAACTATATCACAAACCTCAAAGGCAATACCTAGATTTGATCTGAGTTATTGCAGAATGGCACCTCCTATACTGAGCCAAGACATAGCCAACATACTGGCTGACAGATTCAGTGCCAACTTTACCCTCCCCCCCGGGCCCTATCACAATACTAGAAGAAAGCCTGGTGCCCACCATTTCTGCAGCACAGGTAAAAGCTGCATTGTCCAAAGCCAAGAATACAGCATCCATGGGACCTGACAATATCCCTGGCTGCATCCTACATGAGCTACAAAACGAAATCGCACCACATCTCTGTACCCTGTTCAGTCACAGCCTTACCTCAGGCTATGTCCCTAATGAACGGCACACTGCTACAGTCATCCTGCTCCATAAAGGGAGAGCAGCTACAGACCCTGGGATCTATTGCCCATTAGCCTGATGAGTCTGGTATGCAAAGCTATGAAGCGCATCATCATGGACCTGCTTAACAAAGATATAGGCAGTCTCCAAACTCTTTACCCCACACAGTTTGGCTTTGTCAAGGGGAGATTGTGCCTGCTGAACCTGATTGACTTCTTTGAGGCAGTCACCAAGGCTGTGGATGAGGATAATGCAGTGCATACAGCCTACCTCGACCTTGCCAAGGTCTTTGATACCATACCATTCCACACTCCGGTATCATTGATAAACTCACCCAACTATGCATCAATCCTTCATCACTAGGTGGGTTGAAAATTGGCTTACAGACAGGACACACAGAGTGAAAGTTGCAGATTCCAAGTCAGACTGTTGACCAGTCATGAGTGAAGTCCCACAGGGCTCAGTCCTGAGCCCTATCCTGTTTGGCATCTGCTTCTGAGAAGTCCAGGCCAACACAGAAAGACTCTGGCTGACCAAGATCGCTGATGACTGCAAGCTAGGAGTCATTATCAACTCCCCAAGTGATGCAGACATCCTACAAAAGGGTGAAAAACACAGTAGTTGAAGAGAGAATAAGGAATGGTACTTTCAAAAGGGACCAAGTAGAGGCAATAATAAGTACCAGTCTGACACAGCTGCAGGTATAATCCACAAAACTTTAATAAAAACAAACAGTAAGAGAATAAGCGCTTTCACTGTATATTCCTACCGCTTCTTCAGACTGAAGACTAAAGAACACCAGAGTCATTTAAACAGCACATCAATAAAACAATCAGCACATCAATTAAGCATACAATGGTTAAAGTGCCAGTACATAAAAACACAGACTTATAGACCAGTGTCAATATTTCAAGGGTCTAGCTTTCAAAAAACATTTAAGAGAGACTACCTCATTTAAACCAGGTGCTTTATCAGCATTTAAAGATAGAATCCACTTCTGTTCAGCGGATTCAGTCCGATTCCTAATGCCCCCCCCCCTAAACTCTCTGAAATGATCTTAAGCACTAAGAATCTAAAATGATGATCCATCCCATAATTAATGTCATGCTTAGCTAGAGCATTAGTTTCTTTTCTATTTTTGATGTCTCTTTGATGTTCTAACTAAAGTAAACAATATTAAATATCCTGCAATCAGCATAAAAATTTGTCTCCAATTTAAAATTCGTATCAGGATGCACATATTTGCAGCCTGTATAAATGAACTTACACGGTGTGCAATTTCTACACTGAAAAGTTCCTTTCCTATCTGATATCTTCTCTTTATTACAGAGAGAGGTATTATAGCATAAGAGTCTTTTCAGTGACTTGTTCTTAAAAGAAAAATGTGGAACTGTGTCTATAACATCTTTTAGTTCATCCATGGTGCCAAGTCTAGCCCAATTCCTCTTAATAATGTCACAAACACCCTGTACATCCGAAGAGTATGTTAGAGGAAATCTAATCAGCTCTTGTCTATCTTTAACCTCAGTGGTTTCGGTAATAGCTCTATCTGCATAATAGGGTCTACATTTACCCTCTCTCTCTTTAACGGCTTCTTTAATACAGTCATTGAGATCTGCTTCTTTATACCCTCTGTTAAGAAACTCCATTTTCAGGGACTCTAATGCTGCTATAAGTAGTTCTTCATCATTATGAAGCCTTATAGTTCTACATACTTGCCCTTTAATGACATTTCGAGTGACATGTCTCGGATACATACTGCTTCTATGCAACAGGTTATTTTTTCTAGTAGGTTTCCTATAAATAGTTGTGACCATATATGTTAGTTCTGATTTCTTGACCTTGACATCAAGAAATTCAATTTCATCACATGAAAATTTATACGTAAACCTTAAAAAAAAAACAGTTGATTGTTGCAAGTAATCTCTAAAATCTACCAGACAATCAGCTGCCCCATTCCATAGCAGAAAGACATTGTCCACAAATCTAAAATACCACAAAATATGATCAGAAAAGCCATCAGCTTCTAGTAGTACATCCCTCTCCCATTGTACTAGTACCAGATTACAGTGGCGGCTGGTGACTTCAAATCAAAGGGGGGGCTGCGGGAGACAGCTGACTTGGTGGGGCCAATGGGAAGGGGTGTGGCCAACTAGAAAGGGGTGGAGCTATGCTCAAAAACCACAAAACCTGGGACTTTAATTAAATACGCTGCCCTAGGTGCCAAACCGTCATTGTGAGAGTCCAATCAAGACAAAATGAAGTGGAGAAGAAAAAATATTTCAATGCATTGGCTACATGACAGCTTACTTATTATCTAGATGGAAACAAAAAGGTTGTGAGGCATGAAAAGATAAATTACTTTTTACATACGTTACTGGAATGCCAGTCGAAATCAGGTATAAAAAAACAAGCAGCACTCAACTCAAACCACTTCTTGCACTGCAGTTCTAATTATAATTTATATTTAGCTTTATAAAAGTACCAAGTAACATGCTGAAAGTAGCAATACCCCACTTGTAAAAATGTTTCTCATCCAAAAAAGACCTGCTGCCAGACAACAACTTTCTAGTTGTTTCATGGGGAAAACATGATCAAAGTAAAAAATGAACAGCAAACAAGAAACAAGCTCAAGATAAATTGCTTAAAGAATTACTGCACATGTTATGGACCACACATGATAGACTGGCATTCTATTTAGTTTACAGGTAAAGCCTGCAAAGATGACTGAAATCTCCAACAAGTATAATGAGCTTCCGAAAATACTGCAATCCTGTCCTTTATTACAAATACTGTCATATGCATTTCAGTACTTAAGGCTTATACGCTATCTAGTTATGTAACTATCCACTGCATGGCAACAACAAAAAGGCCTTTAATGTTGGTAATTCTTTAACAGCATGCTTATTAAAGCTTACTTGCATCTTACAGTCTCAGACAAGCTTACCTGATGGTTATTAAAGCATTGCTACTTAAAAACAGATCAACAGGCACTGCAATGACATGCATTTTCTGAATGTCTTTCAGATTTTCCTGGTTAGGGGTCGCCACAGCGGAACTCCGGTCTGCCAATGATTGGCAGTTGATTTTTACGTACCGAGTTGCTAGCTCTGTTGCACAACCTTCAACGAAGGTACGCCCATTCATGCATGTCTCCACGCAGAAGACGCTCTAGCAGAGAATTGAACCGGACAGCGTCTTACTGTGAGGCGACAATGCTACCGCAGCACCACCACCGCAGTGACATGCGTTTTCTGAATAAGAAGCATAAATCAACAGTATAAAAATATGACATGCATTTTCTGAATAAGAAGCATAAATCAACAGTATAAAAATATGACAGAAAACCAGAATATTCTTCAAAATCAAGGACAGATGAAAAGACACTGTAGTACTTGTGTCTGCCTTGGATGGGGGGGATAATCTGCACACTTACACTGCATAACTGCTCCTTGCCTTGCTTGGACACATCCAGAGTCACTAAGTGGGGGAGTAGGGTGCAACAAGTATGTCACAATTAAATGTCTCTGGCTGACGGTGATGGCCCTGATACATTTGTCATATCTCTCAGCCTCAGATCAAGAAATCTGGACAAATCCATAAACAGAAGTGGGACAAAGGCCCAAAAATAAGGACAATTTGTAAATATTGCTTTTATAAACTTAGGAAGGTAATAGAATAGTAGGCCTTGCATTAGTATGAATTTTCTGAAGGGTATGAAATCTGAAACTCAAATATCTGTCATTATTTTATAATTTCAGTCTTTAGTGATTTGCCACTAATTTGCAATAAAACCACAATTTTATGAAAAATAGACCAAAAATGTGATGCAAAAATATAAAATGCCCACACAATACAGCTGGGAACCTGTCAAAGAAGGGACACTTTTAATATTAGTACTGTTAACCTGAGCAGCTGACAAAATAAGAGAATCTACATGCATTTCTGAAATTAAAAGTAATGTATTATTTATTAATTGTAAACCCTCCAACCCAGCCACGGGGGATGCACAAGCCAGTGCATTTCTTTGTGTCGGTCCCAAGCCCGGATAAATGGAGAGGGTTGTGTCAGGAAGGGCATCTGGTGTAAAATCTTGCCAAATCATACATGCGGACAACAGTACAGATAGATGATCTGCTGTGGCCACCCCTAACGGGAGCAGCCGAAAGAAGAAGAAGATTAATTGTAAACCCTCCATGTTTTCTTCCAAATTTGCCATTTTGCGGAGGGATTATTAGGGGGAGAGCAACATTTTGAGCCAAAATCAGGGACAGTTGAGAGGTTTGGATATACCTAATTCTATAAAGTGATTTATTTGAGTGTACCTCTCATCCTCTTAGCACAGGAAATTTGGACAAGGCCAAATATATTGGGGGAACATGCGAACAGTACTAAAAGATGGTCTTGTATAAACATAGTCAATTGCAGAACAACAGGTCTTGCTTTAGCATGCATTTTTCTGAAGAGTATGAAGTCTGAAACCCAATGTCTGTCATTATTTAGTGACTTCATTCCTAAATGATATGCCAGAAAACCACAAATTTTATGACGAACAAACCAAAAATAAGAAGCAAAGATCTATTCATTCTGCAGAAATCTGGACAGTTAAGATCTATAGTTCAGCTGGGACTGTCTGAGTTTGCTGCACTTCTACCTCCTCACAAAATCATGGTCAAAGGGGGGCTCCCCCCTGCAGCTATTCCAATATACCATGACTTGGCTATTTCACCACATTTACCATAAACACTGTAATGTGTATACTGCTTTACTTCTACAATGATTTGGATTTCATTTAACAGTTTTATTTTACATTTTACAGCACAAACACAAATAGAAATCTGCTAAACAAAGCAATGCAGTCTCAACATGAAAATAGACAGCATTAAAACTTCTCTGCCCTTGAATAAATCTAGCCAGTGTCAGATAAAGATTAACTATGGTCTGTTTTCAAATCATAGACCCCTTGCACAGGAAACATACATGTGTTCTTTGATACACCTTCCTGATTGTATTAAATTATATTCCTCGTATAATACAGTACAGCTGTTAGAGGGCATTTTAAATTTATTATTTTGAAAATTTTTCCAGTAAACAAAACAAAATGCATGCACTAATAATGACAAAACTGCCCAATTCAGAACATTTCCATCATAAAAGTCTACTCAAACTTCTACATTGACCAGTATCTGTAAATATGCACAATCTCTGCAGAAGTAAAAGTTATCTAAATAATTCCACATTAAAGAGATCTGTAACTAATGAAGAGGTTGCTGCTAGCAAATAACTTTATATTTCATTGTTTCATCTACAAATAAAGTGCCTGTTGCCGTTGAGGAATAAATTGCCTATGTTGCAATAAAAAAAATGATAAGCTAGTAATATTGCAATAGGGAATGGATGGCAAACTGATAACAGGTTCATAGTTACTAGGTATCTTCGCTAAAAAGGACTGCAGCATCCATCCCATTCACAATACAGTAGAGTATCAGCAATACATCTACCTACTGTGGGAGTAGAACCCAAAGCCTTCGGCATCAAACGCAAGTACACTACCTGTTGTGCTATTAGCAATGCAAGCAGACTCAGCATAAGCAGCACTAAACTTTTGATCCCCTGCAGCTCTCAGCTCCTTGTAAAATCTACTCGACACTTAGCTGTATCTCTGAACTTTGCAGCACAAGAAATCTGGAAAAAGCCAAAATGTATTGGGGGGGAGACAAAAGCCCAAAGATCAGGGACACATTTTAAACATTGCTTGTATAATGTTGGAAAGTTGCTAGAATAAAATGCTGTGTTACCACCATACATTTCACTGACAAGTATTTAACCCAGGACCCTGTGCAAAACAGTCAGAGCAACATACCATTATGCCAAATCATCTGTTTTGCAAAAGAGAGGAAGACTGAAACTTAAATGGCTACTATTTAGTGACTTCAGTTCTCACCATAGTTGTCAACCTGTTAGCATAAAACACTTTAACAAAGCCAATAGTGGGGGAATACAGCCCCCAAACATATTCAGTGAATTCAGATCTCACCATAGCTCTCAACCTTAGCACAAAAAACCTGGATGAAGCCAGTAATGGAGGAATACAGTCCCAAAAATAGGGACAAATTTCAAATATTCATGTTATAAACTGCTAGAATAAAAGGTTTAGTGTTACCATGTACTTCTGGAAGAACATAAAGTCTGAAATTGAAATGCCTGTTATTTCTTTAACATTTAACCAACATGGAGACTCCACACAGAAGGCACCCCAACCAGAATCAAACCAGAGAACCTGCATCTGTCAGGCAACAATGCTATCAGTACACCACTGCACTACTGACTACATAAGGAAACAAAATACAGAAACCACGGATTTTATGAGTAACAGAACAGAACCAATATGAGGCAAAAATCTGCAAATCTTTTACAAATGGTGGTGGGTAGGGAATTCAGGCTCTTGCCACCTGCACCCCAAGGTACAGGGTTCAAACCTGAGGTATTTTCTAGCCACAAGTATATAGCAACTGGGGCATTATACACACATGAAGCTAAAAAAAGAGAAAACCTAATAATTCTACTTTAATGAGAACTTTGTAGCATTGCTAGGCTTCATCAAGTATGCATACTGTTTGAATGGAATGCACAATGAGCTGTGATCTGGACATTGTGATCACCAAAGTTGGCACAAATCTGCCAATGGATAAACCATCCTTATTTTTTTGGGGGGGCAGTGGGGTTGAGGACAGCAATAGGCAAGTAGCTGAATTATTCAATAGATGCACATCCCTTGTGAAGGGAAACAACTGATGACCTCTTGGACTTAGAAAGTCATTAATCAGTAGTGATACTGGATAAGCTATCCATTCAGCTACTAGCCTGACACTGAATGAGCCCCCCCTAGGGAAAGATCAGTACTGCAGTATATATCTAGGGAATCTGGTGTAACACAAGTCCATGCATTTTAGCTAGAATTAGTGACATCAGGAAAGACACATTCATGGCACTGCATCACAATTTTAAAGGGGCACACACAACAAAATCTCCTGGCTTTCACTAAATAAAAGCCATAATCCACAACTACTTCCCATTTCTGGTGTCTTAGAATGCCATCAGTTAGGGAGAATGACTATCAAAATGGAACAGGTGCGTTGTGGTCAATGGGAGGGGAGGGACAAAAGCCAAAAATTATTTTTAGAAGTTGAATTAGACACCCTGAGGGTCTGCACTATATGGGGTTTAGCCTTATTGATCAATGTGTACACAACTAAATAGGGGGAGACCATGGTGGGATGGACCCACAAGTTTCTGAAGGACTTGTCACAGAAAACATACCAAAACCTGGCTTTATTGTCTTTCAAGCATTCCAAACGTGTAATAATCTTATGTTTGTACACCTATCACATCCTCCAGTTTCTGTTTCACTCACTTGTCCTTGCTCCACAGCACACTGGCTTCTCATCTGTATCACTTCTTTTCTTATGGAATTCACCAAGACCCCACATCAAAGGTGCCTTTTTTAATTTTAGCAATTTTTTTTTCTTTTGTAGCTAGATTTTCCCAAAATATTGCTGTTAGTAGGTTCTTAATTTGGACCATCTTATCCAGTGTACTTCAAAGTGGTAAAGGGGGTTGGTCTGTGATCTTGTTTCCTATTTATTTATTTGTTGCTCAGATTACACAGCCCTAGCGTTGGAATTCTGGCCCAATGATGAACATCTAGTTTGTTATTTTTACAGTTAAATTTGACAGGAATCACCTGGCAGTATGGTGTGGTAACACTGGTAAGACACCCTCATCCTCATGATAACATCCGATAGGTTTTCAGACATTCTTGCACAACAAAAAGCAAACCACTGGCATCACAACTGCAGGCTACTTCAGCTGTTATAATGGAGTGATGAAAAAGTTTATAAAGTATGACATACAAATGCCTCTGTTAAGCATGTGAGAGGGCAGGAGCTAGAGCAAGGACACATCTATTACTCTGTACACATTATCATTAGCATCTAGAGACAGGGGAGAGAGATGGAAGGGGGAGAGACAGAGGAGAGAGAGACGCACACACACACACACACACACACACACACACACACACACACACACACACACACACACACACACACACACACACACACACTTATTAACTTACCTTACTTGGTCCAGGGCCTTCCATTGCATAGCTCCATATTCCACTTGTCGTGTGATGTCACCGATCCTGTAGTGAAGTTTTTCCGTCCCGCAAGAGCAGGCCAGCCTGCCTACGTTGCACTCCGATCCCTTTCCAAGTCTATGCAGTTGTAACTAACTGCATAGACTTCTGGGATGCTCCTGACTGGTGTGTTTCTAATCCAGACTGCTGCTGAATCAGTCCGGAGCTCTGCGCATGCTCCTGACTGGTTCAGCAGCAGTTTGGATGTCGGAAATGCCTTGAGTGCGCATGCACAAAGTTACGAGATTTTTTTATTTTTTAATTTTATATTTCTTTCTTCTTTTTTTACAGCTGGGTGGGCTGCAGTCCTGCAGTCCATTAGCACAAGCCACCCCTGCCAGGTTAGCATAGCTGTTGGCACAAGCTGTGCCAATAGCTACGCCAACCTTCTGTGCCAAAAATTATTCTTCAAATAGGAACACATTGTTCTCTAATACAAGTTCTAATAGTGCACACAATAATTCAATTTTAGCAGTGGCAAAACAGCAATTGGTAGACATAAACTTCCTGATATTTTTTATGTCCCATTGATTAGGAATCACTGTAAACAGTGATTCTATGTCCATCGTCACTAGGAGATATTCAGTATCCAGGTTGGAAGTAGCCACATTGAACTTCTGCAAAAAGCTACTAGTGTCTTTCAAAACCATCTCACATGTATCAAGTATGGGATGCAGGTTTTTTCAATAAAAACTAAAAGTGGCTCAGTCACCCAACCTTTCCCAGACACTATTGGGCGCATGGGTGGGAGTGTTGGGTTTCTGTGTACCTTGGGTAAGCCATAGATAATTGGTACGAGGGGTTGCTTGACTTCAAAATACTGAATCAGTTTTTCATCGATCATACTGGTCATTAACAAGTCAAATATAAAAAATGATACTTTTTCTATAATTCCATTAACTATGGGCTTGGTAATGCAAGCATATGTAGTCTCATCACATAACAATTTACCCATTTTTATTATATAAAAGTCCCTATCCAGGATCACTATTCCACCTCCTTTGTCTGCTGGTCTAATCCGTATAGATTTCATGTTTCTCAATTCAGTTAAGGCAATATGCTCTTCCTTAGTCATGTTACAAAACCTGTTCTTATTCTTAACATTCAAACTCATCCCTTAACTGATTTTTCACATAACTCAGCAAACATTTCTTTTCTTGCATTAGGTGGTGGAATAAATGTAATAGGTTTCTTAAAACAGTCCAAATGGTTATTACTAGTATCCTTAAACATTGCTTTCAATGTCAAAGTTCTACCAAAGAGTCTTAATTCAGTTAAAACATCTGTTAAAGCGACCTCTCTGGCTGGAATAAAAGAGAGGCCCTTGTTCAAGAGAGTTAGCTGTGCTTCATTTAATTCCACTGAGGCGATATTAATAACCAAATTATTTACCTCCGTTTGTGAGGCCCCCATGAAGTTCCCATTCTCTGTAGTGCTTGGTAAATGCTGCAGGATCCCCTTTCTCCATTGGCTCTGTGATCTGCTTCTGGTGGGAAAAGGGGTCTGCAGCTGAAAAGATGTCGAAGGTAGTGGTTTTAGTCCCATATATCCTACAAAAGGGCCTCTCTGAGACCAATGACTGGTGTCAGAACCATGGTCTGAAGCTTAATGCCAAAAAATGCATTATCACCCCCTTTGGAAAAAACTCAGTTTCCACGAATTACCACGTTGATGGGAGAACAATGAAGTGAAGGGTCCATAAGAGATCTGGGCACCCAGGTCGACAGCCAACTCACCTTTGACCACCACATTGCCAATGTGGTCAGAAAGTCCTTCTATGTTGCACCTCTTATAGCCAAAGGTTTCGCATCCAGGAAGAAAGAGGTCATCATCCCTCATTAGACCAATCATCGAATTTAATGCCCTGTTTGGCATGTACCTGACCAGACACCTACAACGGCTGGAGAGGCCACAAAAAGTACCTCAAAAAAAGGATCCTAGGCCTTAAACACATGTCCTACATGGACAGACTCAAGAAACTTCAGCTGTTCTCATTCTCTTATCGTCTATATAGGGGTGATCTCTGCTTGACTTACAAAGCCATGTTCGACCCAGCCCTACTTGAAATGCTACACCTAAAGAAATCCCAATCCCCCCGTGCCACAAGTTCCAGAGATCAGAGCCTCATTACCACAATTAACAGAACATGCTGGAGGGACAGGTTCATCTCCCAAAGACTGCCCATACTCTGGAATATGCTTCTCATTCATGCCAAGCAGAGCACCACGCTGGCCTCTTCAAGAGAAATCTTGACATGTGGATGGGTAACAGAAAGTTCACTCCAAGGATCATTCCAGTTGCCCTACTGGATAGGGGCACTGTGAGCTAACACTGGGTGGCACAGTGCCTGGGCAGTTTTTGGGGGTAGGCTTGTAAATGCTCCAGGATCATTTGCCTAGTACACGCCTATGAACCTTAGGCTTCCAGTGTATGTCAAGCTGAGCACATCCATTAACCTGTTTGAGCACAGGCTGGCTGAATTGATGTGAAAACATTATCTCCCATGGATCACTGCTGATTCTGTGCTGGACATGGATGGTCCTTTCTGTAAGAATTATGGCCATGCATAATATAAGTCATTGCATATTATATAGTGATGTATCGCCTACTGTTCTAAACACCATCAGGCCAATACCCTTGTCACAGCCTATGAACCTCAGAACCTATGGTGATGTGTATGAAAAAAAAAATACATTATACTATATTACTGGTTTGAACTTTGTTTGCAGTGCTTACATACAATCCAGAGTTCAGTATCTGATGGCTTGATTTTGGATGTTTACACTAAACAATCCATAAAGAGTAGGTTGGAAATATTAATGAGACACATGTCATTGACCGATTTCACAAGCCTTACAAAAGCATCAACTAGAAAGTAGAGGAATTATAATTCTAGCAATTGTCAAGCTGGCTAACTACAGTATAACTGACAGTTACAATTATCAAGCCAACAGCACAAATTCGGATATAAAAATATATATTAAATGTAGGTTTTCACCCTGTGCATTGGACACATAGCTTTAGTATCCCTGAAGCCAAAAGATAGACAACAGGGATGCGGCTCAGTCATCGCTTGCACAGGGGGGTTTGTGGGGGTGCTGGAGGACTAGGCTGACACAAAAGGTTAGTGAGTGTCTGTGTGAATCAGTAAGGATAGCAGCCAACAGGGAGCATGTAAATGTAGCATATGTGTCAGTAGGTGCCCTCAATGTGACATTGGTGTGTGTGTGTGTGTGTGTGTGTGTGTGTGTGTGTGTGTGTGTGTGTGTGTGTGTGTGTGTGTGTGTGTGAACACAGCCAAGCTCAGTGCTAGCCATACGTGTCTGTATGTTAGGCAGCTGTGAGTCATGCATGGTGGAGCTGACAGTTCATCATCTTTGTCCCTGACCATGAGAAGTGGCTCTGTCAGGAGTTGCACTTGCACCTCCATGCCCAAAATCAAATGGTGTGCTACTACCTGAGGGTGACTGATGTCTGCTGGACATACTCCCTTTACGGGAACATCCAGGAGCATGATCCCATGCCCTGCTACATCTGGGTGTGGGCAACGCACTCTCTGATGGAGCAGTGGATGTACTGCCACTACTTGAGGTTGATCAGACACGGCCCCATTGGCTCTCAGCAGATGTAGTTGCTGACCTACTCCCACGAGGTTGATGTTCCCCTCCCAGCAGATATTCCAGCACAGACAATGTGCATTCCATGACAGATGTTCTGTGCTTCCTCATGGACACATCCTGTTCAAACATGTCATTGAACCAATCCAGTGCATCAACAACATGGTGGAGGCAGTCATGGATGTCAGACTGTGCCACATCTAGAACCCTGAGCATTCTTCAGGAGTGATGCTCTTATTGTGCCTGTGCCTCCATTAAGGCCCTAAACATATGCCAAGTGACATGTGAAGAGACAACTGCACCAGGTGGTGGAGGGACAGCAGTCCTCTGGTGAGCACCCCTATCAATCTGCCTGTGTGGCACCTAACCAACAGTTTGGCTATGGACAGTGTCAACAGGCACTGAAGTCATAGTAGCCACACTTATTTGGTCTATCTCCAACTGTTCAATATCTGTAGACTCAGTGGACTGGGTATGCATAGGCAGGGTCTATATTATATAGTCGAGCAAGCAAAATGTCAACTAACCTTTAATCGATCCATATTTGTCGAGCTGCACAACTTCAAACCGCCAAATCATCGATTTCTTTCTAAGGGAAAGAAATCAGTAGCCTAACCATGCACACCACATTAAAACAAACACTATGAAAG
The DNA here is from genome assembly GCF_019279795.1 of Protopterus annectens. Classification (NCBI taxonomy): domain Eukaryota; kingdom Metazoa; phylum Chordata; order Ceratodontiformes; family Protopteridae; genus Protopterus; species Protopterus annectens. Next base: position 369,645,058 of record NC_056751.1, read on the forward strand.
TGGGGGGCAAAGTCCCCCAACACCCCCCCTAACTAAATATACTTATTGTGAGATCGCACTACAGTCTGGAAAAAGTCAGATTTAAAAGAATTGCCAACCGATTTCATTCCCTTAGAAAGAAATCGATGATTTGGCCGTTCAGTGATGTGCAGCTTTGACAAATACGGGTCAACTAAAGGTGAGTAGACATTCTGCTTCTTCGCATAAATAATATAGACTCTGTGGGCATACTGGTTGTGTCTGGGGATCCTAAGTGTGGGTGGCAACTTCTGTGTCAGATTCAGCCTCTGCAACCCCCAACTGTGCTTCACTTTGCCCACCATTATCATCAGACTCTCATGAGGCACTGACATCAGGTGGCACAGGGGACACAGAACTACTTCCATGTTCACCTTTGAAAAAAGAAAAACAGAACGACAGCAATACCTTCCTACTATGCTGCAATTTACACTGCTGTCACTATTGCAGACCTTTAAACCTGTCAACCACTTACAGTAATAAGTGTGGACAAAACCATAAAAAGTGGTTGTACAAAGGCTAAAGAATATGGACAATTGTGACATAATATGCTCCTACAAACCTATACAGCTGAGGCAATTACAGGTTTTGCTTCACCATGATATATCTGAAGGGTATGCAGTTTGATTGGAATATCTGTGTCATATTATTAAGGTTTGCAATCATTAATGACTTGTCAGTCATCTGCCAGTCAATTACAATGATCTTAAATACAGGCCCGAAAGATGATTACCAAACCTTCACATTCAGCAAAAATCTGTGCTGTGGATAGGTATACAAACAGTACTGAAATACGTACAGCAAGCCTGAGAGTATATTGTAGCAGATATGTGGGAATATATATAGATGTGTAGATCCCTATTGAATGATCGAAATTTCAAAACATCGAATCTCATATGGCCGCGACCATATGATCGAAGTTTTAAAAATTTTGAACATTCAAAAAAAAAGTACTATACGTTTATGCCCCCCACACTATTTAAATATACCAATTCTGAGATCGCACTACAGAGAAGAAAAGGGAAAATTCCCGTTCCGCACTGTATGGTGATCTCCATTTAGGTGTTCGAAGTTTTAAAACTTTGATCATATGGTGTTGGCCATATGAGATTCGAAGTTCTGAAAATTCACTCCTAAATGGGACCCATATACATATATATATATATATATATATATATATATATATATATAGAGAGAGAGAGAGAGACACACACACACACACACACACACACACACACACACACACACACACACACACACACACACACACACACACACACACACACACGCACACACACACACACGCAAAATCATTATCCCCTTACAAACTGTTGCAGCCCTTGCATGTTGAATCCATGATGGTCCTGGGAAAATTAAAGGAAGGCATAATGGCAACAGCACCACACTTTTAACTGTGCAACAGGGATTAATACATTTTACTCATCTATATGCACGCTCTAATAAATGGAATGTGGCTAACATCCTTTAAATGAGCATAAAACTGCAGCTGTCTGAAATACCTCAAACCAACACACATACAGCCTGACACAACTATATACACTTATGACAGAATGCAACACTATTTTAATGATGTAACAAAGCATACCTGGCAGCCCCACATGTGTTGCGAGATTGGCACCCACATCCAGAACATATTGGCTGAAGGATTACTGGGAGCTGCCCCATGTGGAGATGTGTACCAGGAATATGTCTGTGGCAGTTAAAGGACCTGAACACTGCAGCTATCTTAATTACACTCCACCAAAAAAGCAACCTGCCACGTATTAAAAATATATACAGTAATACAGAATGACAGCAACCGTATTCTACTGACGATCTAACACATTCTACCTGGATGCTCCTCTTGAGTAGCAGGAGTGGCACCCATTTCAAGGACATAATGGTTGTTGGACTTCTGGTTACAGTCATGTACTAACCCTCATCCACATCAGTTTAGCCATATTCATTTGCCTTTTTATAATGGAGTACAGCATTTATTGATTGCACGTGTCCTACTCTGTCCATCAGAGATGCTAATTACAGCATATGCAGCTGAACTGGATGCTAATCAACCAGTCCTGTGTAGCTAGTTTACAAGATATAAAAGCATTCATGTCGTCTCCATTTCCTTTTTTTTTGTGGATTGAGGAAATACTTGAGTACAGATACAAAGTAGGTACAAATGGATTGTTATTAACTGCTGCTTTTTGACATCTGTCTGTAGTGCAAGCTGAAGACACTGCTGCTGCTGGCAATAGCCATACACTGAGAAGGTGAAAAGTTTGCAGGATACATAAACACTTGAGCTGAGTGCCCTCTCTCACCATTGACTCACAGATAGAGACGAGTGCAGGAATCCATCCCAGTGGGAAATAAGGTATGTGTTTAAATGTTATTCCTCATCACTAGGAGATTTCACAGAGTAGCAGGGTACATGCTTGGTGTGTTACAGGCATCACCATCCAGAATCATCAAAACATCACTGCATGGTATGCTACAACATGGCAAATGTAAACATTAGTTCTGAGTGTATTTTCAGAAGAATGTTACAATTGTATGTCTTGCATTCTCCTAACTTAATGTGTGCCTTACATTTGAGTCATGTACACATGACAACAAGAAAAGGGATGCAGAACAGGGTCTGGCAAATGATGTTAAACAGCGTGTGTATCATCTGCCACATGTGTTGGCAAACCTGTCAGTTAACATGAATATCATATGTGCCCCTTCTCCCAAATGCTCAAGATGTGTACTCTGGGGGATATCTCACACGCTCACATAGGGGTGGATGCTTTTGATCCACAAACACAAAATAACAGTCAATGCTTGTTCATGCTAGCCATCATAGCTTTATTTCTTTGATAACTGAAGAACATATTCCTACTAAATGTCCTTAAACATTGTAAAGACAATACTATAGAATTGTTTTAACACACTCTCGGTACCACAGTACTGGTCAGATGATTGCTGACTGACCAAGGAATGCAGCATGTTAGAACAGTGTTGTATATCTGAAAACAAGAATCATAACAGCCTGTGTAAGGAGTAAGAGAATCATATTCCAAGTTGAATATTTAACTATGTGTACATCTAACGTGTACTCTTTCAAAATAAATGTATATTCCCTGTTGAAGTTACTTGTGTGCTGAATGACTGTTACTACTTGCTACAGTGGTGTATGTGAGAACAACAGCTTTAAGGCAACCATGCCTTCATATGAATCTACTTTGCATATTGATCTGGATTGCACACCTATGTAGACTTACTTTCTGTGTACTAACAAACTGGACTGTGTATATTATAAATTGATTTCTTTTTCTGCATGTTATCACTTCATTTTCGTATATTGAGCCTGTATGATCCTTACAATGAATACAAATGCAGCCACAGGCTATGTAACTTCTCCTATGGTGCAAGGAGTTAAGTGTCAGTTCAGATGGTCCTGGGTTCGAATGCAATTTATTTATTTATTTATTTATTTACATTTGTTTACCAGGAAAGTCTGACTGGGCCAGAAGCCTATTTTCAGCGGAGGCTCGGGGACAAAAGCTCCACGAAATATAAGCAAAATACAGTAATTAGTACGACCGTATACATATAGCAAGATTCAGAATACACATCATCTAGTTAGTTTATACCAAGAAGTATTCAATACAGTTTTCTAATACAGGTTCAGAAAGAAAAACACACAAACATTTCAGTAAAGATCACTGCAACAAAAATAAAATTAGTACTATTTATATATTAAATAATAGTTATGAACAAATGAGATTTCCTATAGATATATATATATTTTTTGAGTAGTAATAACACTGAGGAGAGGAAGAAATTGGGGAAAAGAGTGGACAGTGTGATGAGAGTTATAGATATATTGTCAGTTAGGACTGGCGCAGGAGCAATGCCAATTTTTGGATAGATGTTTAAATAGTTGTTTGAAATTGGTAGATTCAGGTGTGTTATGTGTGTTACAAGTAATGCAGCCTTGTTTTTTTGCAATGTGTCCTTCTAATAGTTAGCAATGCAATGAATCCTATACATGTGTACCTTCATTCTTATTGTGGGAACAACTGCGAGTGTAGGACTGTCATAGCTAAGGTTCAGGGTTGTAATATTGCAGAATCCTGTCCTTTTTAATGGTATCATACTTCACATGATAAATGTTAGTAGTTGACCTAGTGATAGATGAGGGAGGTTTTGTAATGATGTCTGTATTATTTCACATATTTTCTGTAATTAGCTTTGTGAAAACACGTTGCCTGTGTTTGCATGATACTGAGCAGTGTGCACTATTTTCAAATGTTGCAGATTGCACGGTTCCATGTTCTCAATATCTGTTATAATTGTAATCGGCAAGAAACTTCATTGCACATTGGTGTTTTCTGCATTACAGATGTCTGGCTTTCAGGGTGAGGTTTGAGATTTCATTCTCAAAAGGTAGGGTGTGCAGGAGAACAAAGTGTTTGTTGGACTCCTAGTAAATAATTATGGTCCCTGGCTGTTGCAGGAGCACTATCATGGATCAGATTACAAACCGGATGCATGGAATAGTTTGGCCCAGGATTTGCCCACTGTTACCAGTATCCCCCGCACTGGCAAACAGTGTAGAAAGCACTATCAAGCCCTCAGGATTAGGAAGAGGGATACCCTCAAATGTTGGATAGATGAATGTAGGACTGATGGCACTCCACAGATGTGTGAGTATCACTTACAGGCACTGCTTGAATGATGAAGCAGCTGCATTTGTTTCTGATTGCTGATCTTAATGTGTTTATATTTCTCCCACAGCTAATGTGGAGAGAACACCAAATGCGTGAGCCTATGAGGGGAGACTGAGAAGGATGAGAGATACCAGTGGTATGTATGCTTCAAAACAGTACTGTTATTTTAGCATTAGGAGAAAATTCAGCTTATTGAGCTAAACACTTGTGTCACTGTGAGTATGAATTTGTTCATTGTACCACAATATTGGGCATGCATTAGAACATTTAGTAAAACAACAGTCCAATATTACAGAGTAGCTACATGTTGTCATTTACAAAACTACACTTCCAAACTATACAGGACACATTTCAGTTGACATAAATATTGCAATGTAAATCATTACCTATACACCAGGGATGCCAAAAGCACGCTGCAGTTTGTTACCATTTTAACAATGAACATGTAGTTATAACAGTGTAAACGGAAAGAGTGCTGGCATTATGCTGTATTCCAAGTGGAAAGTACATTATTACATTGGTCACTGCTTGTGGTTCAGATAACACACTCCTCAAATGTAAGGACAGCTCTTTGCAATAATGTTTTAGGTTGCCTACAGTAACATTGAGTACTGTTATGTATTTATAATGATAGCAGTGGAAGGGCAGACCTCTGTACCTGCCTCCCAGATGGCCTGCTGTCAAATGTAAACATTGTACACGTAACATGCATGTGTTCAAGATGTGCAAGCCTGAATGTTTGCTGAATGCGATCTGATCTGTAGTATAGTGTGTCTGTGTTAGCAATATGATAGTATTCAATGTAATACATGTATTAATTAGCATTTGTTATTGTTATAAGTAAAATGTAAAGTACATTATTTGTAGAAAGCTTTGTATGTTATCTATGCAGTTACTAATGTTTTTTCTTTTTTCTCTCACCCCACTCCACCCCTTCTCTTCTTTTTTGTTTTCTTCATTTTATTATATCATTATTATATTATGTTTCTAATAAATTTTTCATTATAATACTTATTTTGTATTTTTATCCGTGTTATTTTATACATTATTTTGTGTTATGTTTATTTCATTTTTTTTTAATGTTATTTTAATTTCATATTACTACAGCATGGCATGGTAGGACAGCTCCCCCTGGAATGCCTACACTCCCTCCACTGGCCAGAGCACCAGGGCCCAGCACTTTTGGGGTGCAGCCTGGCAGCATCCAACTCCAGCTGCTGGCCTACCTGCACCCTCAGGTAGTTCTCCTCCAGACAATAGGCATGTGGTTCCCTCAAGGAGCAGAGGTGGTGCATGATTTTGTCACCCCAGCTGAACTACCACGTTTGGTGCATAGAATTGTGTACCACACAATTGGTGCACAGCTACACCGTGGAGACAATGCTCTCCATCATCATAATGAATAACACAAAGAGATACAGATGTCAGACACAATAGCCACTGGCACAGTAGGGGGAAAAATAAAGTTATAGGAAGGTAGGAATGTGCAGGAAGCATGTAGGGAAGAACCATAGCTATCCATTTCTTCAACAGTAACAACTGGGCTCATGTACACATTTTAAGCTATATTTGGACTGTCACCTCCAGAGAGAGGGGTGACACCAACATAATTATGTTGTGAAGCCAATTGGACCATATTAGGGGTGTCACATAGAGACAAAGTGGAGAACAATGTATGGGCTGATATTATTTTGTGGGTTAGGTGCCATTTTAATTTTTTTTTAAAGGAGAGAATGGAATGTTGGAGAGGAACATAGGCAAGTCTGGGGCAGGCAAGTTAGTAAGGTGAGGAAGCATTTACAGATAGATAAGACATACAAAACAAGGACAGGGTTGGTGAAGGACACAAGAGGGGAGTGAACACCTTGCTTGGGGTGGTGGTGGTGGAATCGAGGTCCCATGGATGTCAGCATCATATCAGTGTGATTCAAGTCCTCACCCATTGGACTGTGAGCACTGTTCTATCAGTGCACCATTGCTGCAGTGGCCGGTGTCTTGGCCTACAGCCTGTCTGTGATACAAAGATGGACAGCATGTTCTCCATCCTGAGTAGGTGTGTGCCCACAGTCTGGTGCACAGTCCTATGCACCACATCTGGCAACTCCACATGGATGATGTAAGCACTTTCCCTGCCTCTGTTCCCAGAGGGGACTACACACAGCCCCTGGGGCAGATCTACCTGAACATCTAAGTAGGGCAGGGGCAGCAGGGGGGTTGCCACCAGATAGCAGCCCGGAAGTGCTGGGCCTTGGTGCTGCAGCTGGTGGATCAAGCAGAGTTGGATCACCAGGAACTGGCCTACTCTGCTGTGCTGTAGTATTAACATAAATAAAAACAAAATGAAAAAAATTAAAATTAATCAAAGATTTTACAAAAAGAAAAAAATATATAACTAACATTATAAAAATGTTAAATAATAATGCAAACAGAATGATACATAATGAAATTTAACATAAACAATCCATAATAAAACATAACAAATAAAAATTATATAATAAGGTAAAATACGATTAAAGAAATTATGTTATAATAATAAGAAATAAAGCATAATAAAAGTAATTAATACATAAATAAAAAGAAGATATGGTGTGGTATGAGAGACAAAAAAAGGAGAACATTAGCAAGTTGGGGGTGGAACACAGGCCTTATACAACAAGCTTTTAAAATAACTTTATTGCCTCTGATACAGTCTACTATAAACAATTACAACTGCTAATAAATCCCTGTATTACTTGGATTACATGTACAGTGCATACACGTGACAGCAGGACATTGTAGTTCAGGTCTGGAGGTCTGCACTTCAAATGCTATAATGATCATTACATAACATTACTATAGTTCTATTAATGAAAAGCTAACAGAGTATTGTAATCAGATGATTTTTTTATTTGGGGACTGTGGTATTACAAGCCATAAGCAGTGTCTCCTGTAATACTATACTTTTTCATTTGAATAAAACATAATGCACTCTTTCATTTTGCACTTTATAGACTCATTGGCACTGTTATTTGGAGATGTGCAACTGCTGCTTTGTGTCTCAGACCATACCACTCCACCTGTTAGAGCAGGATATCTGGACATATCATACAATATTGGGTGTACAATGACCCATAATTAGGAACATATTTCAAATGTTGCTATTACAGACATGGATAGTTGCATAAGAGTTGTTTTAACATAACTTTTCAACACTTGTTTATTTATTGACTTCTAAATAAAGTACTTGCCAGACAACCATGAATCCTATAATGACCAGCGCAAAGCAGTGGTTCTTAAATCTGGATTTGAAATGTAATGTACAGATATGTATTTCCAAAAACATACAGTATGATATAGCAACAAATCCATCTATAACTGTTAAAGCTGTAATAAGAGTGCTTTATATAATTATTCTTACTTACCACATGCCTGTCTCATCTTCTCCAGTCCCCTAGTGTGGGACCTCACATTTGAGGCCCTCTCTTCTGCAGCTGTGGAATTAGAAAAAAAAGCAGTTATGAATGCCAGTGTTTACCATAGCCAGCTTGAGTATTTGCAGGTAATACATATAAATCATACTTACACATCACCGGTGTGTTCCCTGCCTGGCAATCCTTGATCCACTGGTCAAGGGTATCCCTCTTTCTTCTACAGAGGTTGTCATAGTAGTGACAACACTGTTCACTGGTGTGGGGGATAAAAGTTGCTCTGGTAAGTGCCCTTGCCAAACTATCCCAGGCTTCTGCTTTGTATTGGGTGCCAATATTGTCCTCCTGCAACAGGCACGGGCCATGATCCCTAACCAGGAGCCCAATAAAAACCTTGGACTCCTGGACATCCCACTGCAGTGCTCTAAAATGCACACCTTTTCCTGCACCAGACATTGCTGCACAAGTCAAACCTCAATGTACAAAATGCAATTCCCGGTATGTCCCTTTTAAATACCATGGTTTCCTGCTACTTGCTGTTACTGAGAGTGTGAACTGTCTAGAATTTGATACATTTGAAAATGGTTCACACTGCTTACTGTCTCGCAAACATATATTGTATAAATATATGTATAAAAAAAGATATTTGCACGATGCTAAGCCAGCGCACCTTTTTCAAATATGTTGACAAAGAGCGTCACCAATACAATTCCACGTTTTTTTCCTTACATTACCAATTTATTTGGATAAGCTACAATATCAAACCATAAAAACAAATAAAATCCACTGGAACTACTTTAGCAATAAGTATACCGAAACACGAAAGCTCAAAAAATTATTTTTGTGACTTTTCACAGTTTCATTAAAAAGCTTCATCAGGCATATAAAACAAATCCAAAACAGGTTTAAAAAAGATATAAATAATTAATTAAATCAAATCACATAACTATCAGACCTTCTGATGTAATTGTTATAATAAAGGTTTTAAAGAACTAGATCCATTCAAGCCTGGGTGAAATATGTGCTTTCATTCTCAGTATCCACTTCTATTCCTCTAATTCAGTTTTTAATATCAGATTACCTCCTCATAAAGAATTGTCTAATTTAGATAAAATTATAAATTTTAAATAATGTGTAGCACCGAATTGTTCAATATGTTTATATAATGCATTAGAATTTAGCTTCCTATTTGTTTCTGATAAATGGCTACTAATATGGTATTTTAATCTTCTGTTGGTTTTATCAACATAGTATGCTGTACAGATCTGACATTTACCAGATAAACGTTTCTTGTCTCACAGCTCCCATATGCATATGTATTAAACTAAATATTTCACTTGTTACAGGATGTATAAAGGTATTTCCAGTATTAATATTCACACAATGCACACACTTATTACAAGTACAGGTACCTGTTTTATTATACTATTTCTAAGTCTAATTATGCTATTTCTAAGTGTGATACAGCAAATGCTTTAGCAAGACATGTAATTATGTTTCCCAACCATAGTTTTCATTTTTTAGTTATAGAAAAAATCTTGGACAATGGTAGGGGGGGGCCCTCGCCCTTGAAGCTAGAAGAAAAAGAATTAATCTGGCTGTTGAAACTTAATTCCTCAGTGTCTCCTGATTTAAATGACACTATCTCCATTATTAGCTTATTAAAACTAAGAGCATTATTCCGATAAGGATGTATACTCTAGTTTAATTATACAAGATTGAAATATTTGTATATTTGTAATTTTATATATGTACTTTTTCGTCATTTTTGTGATTTGTAAAGTTCACATTGTGAATGATTTTTTATGAGATTTTATAGACAGGAAGTGATGTCATTCTTAGATGTGTATTTAAGTGTGTATCCCCTTTGTATTTTATCTGAAGAAGTTTATCTATTGTGCATAAACGAAAGCGCTAATTCTACTTTACTTCTGTGTCCAGCGTGGTGTTTTTTTCTGTTTTGAGTACCTGTTTTATTTGCCATCAAATACACATTACTTTTAGGCTGCTCTTTATAACATAAATTTTGTTTTAAGTTATTATATTTTTTGTAGCCAAAAATGGGTTTATCACCTATTCTGTTTTTAATTTCAGGTACTGATGACAAAATGGGCCAATATTTGTTAATAATATGTTTAACAACATTAGTATTTTGATTATAGGTAACATTATTGGACATAGACTGTTTAGTAGCCATATTAATAGTGTGATCCAAAGAGTAAATAGGTCTTGTATAACTCTGTGGACCCTGAATAACATTTTCCTTTGTCTGATAAATACTATTCTTATTATATCCCCTATTTGAAAAGTCAGTTACTGTATTTTCTAATTGTTACATTATTTCTGTATCCTCAGTGTATAATCTAGCTATACATTTAATTTGATTTTCCAATATACTAGTGAATACAAAGAGAGGATGCATACTTGTTCAATGTATATAAGTATTTCTTTTTACAGACTTTTTATATAATTTAGTATTTATCAAGGAAGTCTGTTTTATGAAGGAAATATTCTTTTTAAAATGACAAAACTCAGTACATGTATTATTAAACTCAAAACATGAATACAATTCCTCTGTTGTTCTTGTCCAAATAAGGAATAAATCATCAACAAACCTATGATAGATGCCTATATTAGTTAAAAACAAATTATCAGATAAAATATATTCAGTTTCCCACATAAACATAATGATATTAGAATATGTATTGGCTACAGGTGTGCCATTGGCTACACCTGTAACCTGCTGATATAAATTGGTTTGAAACAAAAAAAAGTTTTTTCCCAATAGTATATATAGCAGCTCACAGAGAAATAAAACATGTTATAAATAGTATTTATTGGATAAAGGAAATATCGACAGAGTTAGGACAAATAAAACAGGTACCTATACTTATAATAAGTGTGTGCATTATGTGAATATCAACACAGGAAATACCTTCATACATCTTATTACAAGTGAAATATTTAATACATGTACATATGGGAGCTGTGAGATAAGAAATGTTGTTTATCTGGATAAATGCCAGATCTGTACAGCATATTATGTCGGTAAAACTGACAGAAGATTACAAGACCATATTAGTAGCCATTTATCAGAAATAAATAAGAAGTTAAATTCTAATGGATTATATACACATATTGAACAGAAAATTTATGATTTTATCCATATTAGATGATTATTTATGAGAGGGCGGCCACGGTGGTGCAGTGGTTAGCATTGCCGCCTCACAGCAAGAGGTTCTCCGGTTCGATCCTCAGCTGGGGTGCTTTCTGTGCGGAGTCTGCATGTCCTCCCTGTGGTCACGTGGGTTTCCTCCGGGTGCTCCGGTTTCCTCCCACATCCCAAAGACATGCTGCAGGTGGATTGGATACTCTAAATTGGCCCTAGGTGTGAGTGTGCCTTCTGTGGAAGGTTGGGTGCCGGGCTGGCAACTCGACACCGTAAAACTCCACTGCCAATCAATGTGCAGACAAGGTGATCCGCTGTGGCGACCCCTAACCAGGAAAAGCCGAAAGAAGAAGAAGATGATTATTTATGAGGAGGTGATCTGATATTAAAAACTGAATAAGAGGAATGTAAGTGGATACTGAGAATGAAAGCACATATTTCACCAGGCTTGAATGGATCTATTTCTTTAAAACCTTTATTACAACAATTACATCGGAAGGTTTGATAGTCATGTGATTTTATTTAATTTTGTATACATATATATATATATATATATATATATATATATATATATATGTATATATATCTGTTTTAAACCTGTTTTTGGATTTGTTTTATATGCCTGACAAAGCTTTTTAATGAAACTGTAAAAGGTCACAAAATAAATAGTTTTTTGAGCATTCATGTTTCAGTATACTTGGTGCTAAAGTGGTTCCAGTGGATTTTACTTTTTTTTTATTTCTGCTTTTTACTTCCACTGGATTTACCATCGGTATTTATCTAATTAGTTTGTGCAATGTCAAACCATCATATAAAAAATATGCATTCCCTGGATCAGGACCCAGGACCATCTGTACTTTAGTCCAAGACTTAACCCATGTCACCATGAGGGTAGCGACATCATCAATGTACTTTTAGTATTTATTATTCATTCCAAGGTGTGATTGTAGCACAGCTCCTCTTATGGCATTTGCATGATGCACAGTATTGTGCAGTCATATGTACTGTTTCTATTTTTAGATGTCTGGTACATGGGTGATACTGCTGGGCAAAGCTGATTAGCATCGGCAAGTGTTGCATTGCATAAATATGTGAGAAGACTAAAAATAAAAAAAAAATAAGGACACAAGATGGGATAGGATTTGTGGATTTCAGATAGTCATTCAGGATGGATTGTTTATGCATATTCTCCTGGTGGTGCGTGATGAGGGCGGACCATCGATGTTAACACGGATTCATTATCAGTGCTGTTCTGCAAAGTTTTGTGGCCAGTGTAACTGGAACGTACCATGCAATCTCACTTAGGTGTGATGTGATTCATGAATTTACAGTATGCACTACTGACACACTTCACTGCCTTGTATATGGATTCACTCTGTGTAGGCTCTACACAGACCCTACACAGAGTTTACTGAATCCTGGTGACTATCTATTTGATTTGCTCAGCTTTCTACAGCAGAAAATTGGAGACAGAGAGGCTGTGTGATTGTAACCCATTACTGCAGGATGAAGTTCACAATTTATAGCCTTAATCCTCTGCTCTAAACACTATACAGCTTAGCCTCCATTATCATTCCAATATGAAAAAAGTAGATGCCAAGTATGAGAATACATGCACCACAAATTTTACTTCATTTAAGTCAATTTAAGTGTTGCCCCTTTCCTACTCTTCCCTTACCTGTCTTGAAATTTCTTTCTAGTTGTAATTTATTTGCCTGCTCAACACAGAAACACATAATGTTCTGTTATGCTGACTATATTGCTGATGCCATCATCTTTACTTGTTTCTTGCTGTTACTCAGATTAATAATTATAGTATTCTCCTAAGTTATCACCATACCTCAAATGCCCTTAGCTCTTCGAGAGTCATGCTGGTTTGATTGAATAGTGGTACTTCATGCTGCACCTATGTAGAAGTACTTAGGTTAATGTATCTTTCTTTGACTAGTGTAATGGTTGCTTACTTTCCCATAAGAGTGCAGATCATATTAAATTAATAGATCTGCACAGTTCTGCAGTATTATCAGTTGAAGAGCATTGTGTATTGGGGCTGCTGCTGTGTTTCAAAGGCTGTACTTTTGGATAGCTGCATTAGACAGCAGTGATGTGAGCACTCAGGATCAGAGTACAGTGCAAATATGGCTGTCCCCCCTTGCCTGCACTGTTGTACAGTCTCAGAGTTAGTGTACATAAAATGGTGGGGGTATGGTAGGCAGATTACCCCACAATGGAAGATGTGGGAGGTGGGCTGCCCCTGCAAAAAAATGCTTAGTTTACTAAATTTGGTAGTTCAGGAGTTGATGTCCTTTTTTTTTCAATACATCAACATCTAATGAAGTGGCAGTTTGATGAACTGTCTCATAACTCCTTTTTGTATATCCACTGTTCACTATTGTTCTCTATTTATTGTTTTTACCTACCACTGAATCATACCTACAATTGAACTCTGCTGCTATAGTTTGGGGCATCACTTACAAACATCTAACATCTGGGTGTGCTACTGGGCTCAAAGCTGTGAGAAAATAGGACTGAATTCAGAAGACAGTCCTTTTATTCCCCTTCCCTGCTGAACCGCACCTTTACAATGTCAGATTACAAACTAAGCACATACCTCTTAGATTCCATAATCCTATTTTATCCTTCATATGAATTCTGGCTGAAGCTTGTCCAAAGATTTGTTGAGGTCTGCTGGGAGAATATAAAATCCACAGCTTGCCAGAGAGCACACAACTTTATTGATATAACAGACTAAGCGCTTTCATCCATAATCCTGTTGGGCTTCATCAGAGTCAATCACAGTAAAACATTTAATCCTTATATACAAAGCTTGTTAATTGGTTAATTAATTAATTAGTTAATAGACATTAACATTCAGTTAATACTACATAAAATATTACAACCCTAAAATGTTTGAACAGTTGAAAACTGACCTAAAAATCATACATAACTTAACCGAAACATTTAAACACCACCAATAAAAGACAAAATGACCTAGAAGAAACCTCTGTGCATCTTAAACCCTATATTAAAAATGGAAATTAGAGAATGCCTTTGGCAGTTACGTCTTGATGCAACTAGAGTGCTAGGCATTAATGATAAAAATCTCCATTTCCAGCTATTTAAAATATAAATCGCATTTTATTTGACTTGGAAATGGCTGCATATGATAACAGGTGTATAGATGATACATAAATACAGTACTGTACAATATTTTAACATTTAAGATATTTATTTTTATGACATTAGCATCAAATGATTATATTTAAACGTAGTGTAATGTTTTTAATATAGGTTTTAAGATGCACAGTGGTTATGTTATGTATGTGTGATATATGTGTGATTTCTAGGTCAGTTTTCAACTGTTCAGACATTTTAGGGTTGTAATATTTTATGTAGTACTAACTGAATGTTAATGTCTATTAACTAATTGATTTATTAACCAATTAACAAGCTTTGTATATAAGGATGACTTCCTTGGACTTAGATGCCATACCTTTGTTTACATACCTTTGTTTACAAGTTGCCCAACATAGAATGATTTCCTCACTACAGTAGACACATCATGGTTAAAGGCTAGATTACTATTTATGTGTGCCCCTAAGTCCCTGACTACTGGGTCAAGTCTAAAGGGTGTGTTGTCAATATGATAGTTACCCAGGGTGGATGACTTCCCAAAGTAACTATTATGCATTTATTGGCATTTAGTTTTAGTCCATGGCTCTGATATCAGTTGTTTGTCTGTGTCACCCCCTTCTGGAGAACATTTGTATCATGTGGGATTCAGTGACAGCTCCTAATTTGCGATCATCTGCAAATGTAGTCAGCCAGAGGCCACTGACATTGGCCTTCAGAGAAATAAATGCCGAAAAGGAAAGGTCCAAGGAATGATCCATGAGGAACTCCACTTGTGACTGGCCTCTTTGTAGAAGTGGACTCCCCAATTCTAACTTCCTGGGTCCTGTATGTGAGCCAGTTGGCTATCCACCAGGTAACATACAGGTTTGTACATAACCTCTTGAATTTGTCAACAATGCCCAAGTGGAGTAGTGTGTCAAATGCCTTGGCCAGGTCAAGGTAGGCAGTGTAAACCATTTTGCCCTCATCTATTGCATTGGTGACCTTTTCTAAGATGTCCACCAGGTTGAGTAGGCATGATCTGCCCTTAACTAAACCATACTGGGTTGGCTGCAGTGTCTGAAGGTTTACTGTATCACTATTGATTATTTCCATGATAGTTCATTCCACAGCTTTACATCTAAGACCAGTGAGACTTATGGGTCTGTATTTTCCAGGGTCTGTAGATGGCCCATCTTTGTGCAGAGGGATGACTGTAGCTGTTATCTATTCATGAGGAATGAAGCCTGTTTGGAGGCTATAGTTAAACAGCAATTCCAGAGCCCCTGATAGGTCCTGTTTCATGCTATTTAGAAGGCATCCTGGGATATTGTCTGGGGCCGTTGATATAGTGTTCTTGGCCTGTGAGAGAGCATTAAGGACCTCTTTCCTAGTGATAGCAGGGGGCGTTATATTTGATGGTATTTCCTGAGAGAAGGTTGAGGGGGAGAGAGGGGTAAAGTTGGAGCTGAATTTATTGGCCAGTAGCTTTGCTATATCTTCTGGCTCAGTATAGGTGGCTGCATAAAGTTTAACGTAATGAAAAGTAGGATATTTATGATTTTATGACAGTAACAGGAAGAAATGGAAAATTGTATACTGTACAAATTGCAAATATTTAAATTTGTAAATAGCATTGTAGATACTGTTTTATTACTTAATAGCAGGAGGATAGCCTTAGAGTAGTTTCTGAATATCCAGGTTTTATTTTTACTTCAAAGGAGACCATTTTGTGGTCTGACCTTACCATGGAAGATGTTACAGTAGGGGATGTGCACACACTCCCATATTAGTGATGACCAGATCCAGTATGGCTGCACCCCTGGTTGATGTACTGACTATCTGATTCAGGGAGTTTGTGTTTGCAAAATCCAGGAATCTCTGTGCCTGTGCATTTGCTGTAATATAGGATTCCCAGTTAATAGTAGGGTAATTAAATGTGGCCATGAATATGGTATTGGGTTGGATAGTTAGTGTTTCTAATAAATTTAAATACATAGTATGGGTTTCCTGGGTCATAGAGGGGACCCATAGCTGGCAAGGAAGTGATATTAGATTTTGTCTATGGTTATTTGGACATGGAGAAGCTCAAGTGCATTGTCCTGTTTGACCAGCCTTGAGGTGTATTTTTGATGTAAATAGATACACCTCCACCTTTAGTCCCTGTCTGTGCTGTAGCTGGCCTAAATGTGTAGAAGGCATTATAACCTTGCACTGTTGATGTGCCCTCCATGGCTTTAAACCATGTCTCAGTGATCACACAGACATCAGCATTCTCTAGGTTGAAGAGAGCTTCTAGGGAGTGGAGTTTTTTGTTTAGACTCCTAGCTCTGAGCAGTAATACTTTCAGATTTTCTTGGGTTTGATTTGCTATGTAGGAAGTGCTTTCAGTTTGGCATTGCCTAAAAAAAGAACAAAAGAACTATGGGGGAGACAATGCTTTAGCTAATATTTGAAAGCCTAGAGTGGAGAGGTGCAGACCATCCCTGGCAAAGCTACGTGGTCTAATGATCATCTCCTTCCAAGCTGACAGATATTGCACCCCCTTAGAATGACACCAGAAACAAAGCCAATTATTAAAGTCAATCATCTTTTGTTCGTATTGTGGCATCATCTTTGGAGAAGGTAAAACGCTGCTCAATGCTAGGCTCGTATGAGCCTGAAACACATATTCCGATGATGTTTCCCTTCATGTAGTCTAGGGAGGTATATCTCAAGTCATTTACTCCCACATGGACTATGACTGAGTCATACTGGTACTTGTGGTCCAATGGCCTGAGTGCGTGTATAACATGGTGGATCCTAGCCCCTGGTAAGTAACTGACCATGACTTTCTCCTTACTCATTCTGGTGAGAGAGACATCGGTGTATCTCACGATGGAGTCTCCAATGACCATAATATTGGATTGTGTGGTGGCTTGCCTTATGGGCTTAGAGATAGAGGTTCCATGAGATGACAGATATGAGTTTAAAAACTGTACTTATTATCTTTCAAACTGTTTTAATTTTAAAGTACTGGAGATGGAAATACTGTCATTCAGCCCAGGGGGGAGACATGCATTCAAATAAATTTGCCACCAAGTTTCTTTTTGTTCCAAGTATAGTTTCCAAGGGCCATTATAGGGACTTTTTTGAACTTGATGCACTACCACAAATTTAAATTGATGTTCAGGGTACTTGGTCAGATGCAAATATAAGGCATTAGTCTCCTTCTTGTGGGCTATATCATATTGATGTTCATATATTCTCTGAGAAAGTTTATGTTTGGTTTTGCCTACATAAAAGGCAGGACATTGCAAACACAAAGGAATATACACCGCTGACTGGGAATAACAGGAGTATTTTCCTTTGTGTGAAATGTGTATGTCATACACAGGAAACAGGAAGGTGTTTCTGCACCCCAGCACATCTGATATAACCATAAAGCAACACTGTTACATCTGCCCATGTTCTTCATGTTATGTTACATTATGTCTACTGTATGTTTGTACTGTGATTTATTTATACAGTGCTATACACATTTCACCCTGTTGTGGGGCACATACCCTGTGCCATGTGCTTGGCTGCTGAAATCTGTCCCTTATAATGCTGTATGTGTGGCATTTTCCTGTGAGACTCATACCTTCCGCCATACATATGGCTGCTGTGGGTCACAAAATGTGGTAACCATCACCCTGAGACTACTGTTGTTATTATGTGTTAATGCTATGCCTGTGCTTTTGATCAGCTACTCACATCTGCCATTATTTAGCCACAACCTTGTGTCATGTGAACCCTTTTGTTGTGTTTATGGCTTTTGCTGGGTGGCCATGTGCATTATTAGTATGTGTGACACATACTGTCAGTCACATGCCACCATGCATGCTGTCCTTCCCTCCCATCTGTTTATTTTTTGCTTGACCTTTCATGCTGCTGTTACATGATTGTGTTTAGTGATGAAAGGAGTGCTGTATGTCCATGCCGAACAAGGAGGAAATGTTGATGTTCTTTCCTCATGCTCATGCCTTTCTCCTCAAACAAAGCTGGGCACAAGGAACAACAACAGTGCCACAGAAGGAAGTAACACATGTTGTGCAGCAAGAGATGACAGCCACTGTCAAGTTTATCTTGTCCTTTCAGAGTAAAGTGACACAGTTACAGCGGTGGAGTAAGTGACTAGCAGACCTTACACAACTGTCATATGGCAACTTGAGAGCATTGGGTGGGCAGTTATGGAATGATAAGTAAAGGACAAGACTGTCTGGTATTCTGGGAAAGATTAAGGGACAGTTGCATGTTGCTGGGTGAATTTACAGGTGAATCAGTAGCTCATTCTTTGTAGACATTCCCTAGCCTGGCATTTCTACACTACTCCTTTACTATGTAGAGCATATGCAACTAGGGATTTCTGTAAATATTTCTTGAATTTTCTCAGGAGACCTTGAAGGACTGAGCTAGCCACTGACACGTTTTGAGGTACTGTGGACCCCTCTAACAAGCACATAGTGTATCAAGGTATCTCAGCTAATAGCCTGTTGCTGCCCCAAGCATGAATCTAAAAGAATGAAATGCTTGCCTGCCTTGTTGTCTCTTCCTCCACCTATGTAGTGCCTTCCATAGCATGCATCTTAGTAGTACTACATCATCATATAGTAAGGAGAAACAAAACATGTGTCTGCAGTAGTAGATGTCCAACCAAATGTACTGAGCTGTTTGGGAAATGAGGCAAAAAACTGGTTGGGGAGGCAGACAGAATCGCTACATGCACGACTACAACTGAGAATATATTAGTGTGTGTGTGTGTGTGTGTGTGTGTGTGTGTGTGTGTGTGTGTGTGTGTGTGTGTGTGTGTGTGTGTGTGTGTGTTTGTGTGCGTGTGTGTTGTGTGCATGTGTAAGGGGCATAATGGTCATTTGTTCATTTCTGTATGAATGTATGCAGTTTCAAAGTTCACTGTTTTCAGTTTACTTTTTTGGTATAGTAATGTGGCTGCTGTGTTGTGTGCATCAATGGGGATGTGTGTGTTACTCTTCTGCTTTTGTACCCTGGTATATTTATATCATGGTACCTCTCCGTCTGTTGATTGCACTGTCTTTGCTGGACATCCTCATTTTCTCTTGCCCTCTTCCTGTCTCTTTAAAATCTTCTTCACCAAATCATCTTCTGCTTTTTTGTACATGTGCCTAAACCACCATGATGTGCTCTTTTTGACCTTCTCTGCAACTGGAGCTACAGTGATGCCTGCTTCAATGTCATCATTCCTTTGACTGTCCGACATTGTGCATCCTACCACCCATCTCATGCATTTCATCTCCATCACCTCTTGCTTCCTCAACTACTCTGTATTCACTGCACATTCTGTACTCTACAGAAGTACTGGTCACACCACTGTTTTCTACACTTTACTTTTCAGCTTTTTTGGTATTGATCTGTCACACTATTCCTGACACCCTGTGTCAGTTGGCCGCAGCCCCTCTGACTTCAGCTTTGACCTCCTTATTCAGACTTCTATGCACCTCGACTACCTCTACCAAATCCTAGAAGTTGTTAACCCACTATTTTTCCTTCTATCTCAATTTTTAGCTTCTTCTGATTTCCCCCCTCTGCTGATATGATAACTGTCTTATCTGTACTCAATTCCATTCCTTATGCTGTCAGTTTTACACTATCATTTGCTGACATTCCTGTTCCAGCTCTGCTTGTAACGCCACATCCTCTGCATCTGCTTTGGTAATCTATCCCCTCCAAACTTGTTTGCTAATACATCACTAATATGAACAGTATTGGGCTCAGAGATGAAACCTGATGAACTCCCACTGGAAACCCCACGGTGAGTCTGAACACTTTTCATACATGTGTTATTGGATCCTTGTGCACAGTCTGCGTTACTTTGACCAGTGTTTCTGGGACTTCAGACTGTAACAGGACTGCTTAAGTCAGCTTTCTTGTGACCTTATCATATGCTTTTTCCAAATCCAGAAATGCCTAGTTAGACTCTTTCTTCTTCTCCACTGTCTATCTCTCTGCAAACATAGGATTTGTTGTACTGCATCCTGATCTAAATCCGAACTACACTTTTCATCTATCTGTCTATCTATCTATATACATATTTGTGCGTGTGTGTGTTTATTGTGGAAGAGTGAACAGTTCAGCAGCTGACCTGATAATTGTTGGTTATATAAACAGTTTTATTTTATTTTTATTTTACAGAACTTAAAACATCTGACGTCACCAAAACAAGCAGCATGTATGCTCTAAAATAAAACATTTGAATAGTACCTTAACAAGTCAGGTGAAGAAAATAGGTAAAGTCACTACAAGGTATTTGCTTTTAGTCCATTTTGGGGTAATAAGACATTATATTTTCCACAGGTATGTAGACATTGGAAAAATATCTCTCTTCCAGAACCGATGCTCTGGGGTTCTGGTTCTTCCTTCACAGTTCAAGACTTTTCTGGATCTCCTTGATTTCCCTGACTAGGGCACCCAAACCCAACTATAACTTATTCTGACAACTTGCTTAATTGCCAGTAATTATGAGAATTCCACTTAAAAGGGGTCCATATCTTGTATGCACTAATGACGCACAAAATACCACCATGCCTTATAACAACCCTTTGCACTTTCTGTTGCTAAGAACCACTGCACTGTCTTACATCTGGCCTCCCCAATATTGAAAGTACCAATTTCCACTCCATGGGATGTTCTGTATACCCTGGAAAGTCCATCTACATCGCAGTGGTTGGCACTAGGGTGATGCTGGATGTTGAATTTGAAGGGCTGTAAAGATAAGTTTCATCTGCAGGGTTTGGCATTACCATCCTTCTGTTGGTAGAATCACTATACAGAAGGACAGCCAGTGATAAGGGTGATCTCTCATTCTAAGAAGTAGTAACATTGCAGACCAAGTACCCCATTTATAGCAAAGTACTTACATTCATTGGCTGAATATTTGGTTTATGCTCATCTCCATTTCCTACTCAGCTAGCAAACTGGATTTTCTTCACTGCCCAATATTTGAATAATGTACTGCTCAGGCCCACCTCAGATGCATCAGTGGAAATATAAAATGGTTAGTAAAATCCGTGGATGGCAGTATGGTTCCAAGCACATGACGCCCTTTAACTCTTGGAAGGTGGCCTCTGCCTCAAGGGTCTGCTTAATCCTTATTGACTGCTTATCCCTAGTCAGGTCAGTGAGACAGCATGCATTGGTAGTAAAATATGAGATGCATGTTCTGTAATTCCCAGCCAAGCCTAGAAAGACTCCAGCATGTTTCTTGGTTTGAGGTGTTGACCTGTTGCTTACTTTCTCCATGCTTTCTTTTTGAGGATTTATAATCTGCCTTTCTCTAACATAAACCTTCAGTCATTCCAGTCTTTCACTTCAAGGAAATAACTGTTAAGTCCTGCTTAAGAAAGTTTGTACTTTCAGTAGATACGAGGAGTCCTATTTTATCGAATGAAAGAAGGATCTCATCATTTAGATATACAACAGTGTAGGGTGCAAACCATATTAGCCAGTGAAAGGTGGCTGGGGCACCATGAAGGTCAAATAGCAGGACTTTATATTTGAAAAGGCCATCAGGGGCTAACAGAGCATTTTCCTTTTGAGTTTCTTTAGTTAAAATAATCTGCTAGTAACCTTTTGTTAGGTCCAAGGTGGTTAGGATGCCAGTCTGTCTTAGGCATTCTATCAGTTTATCTACTCTGGACATAGTATAACTATGGAATTTAGAAATGCTATTATATTCCATTCAGAAATTACAGAACTTCATAGGTTCATAGGTTCATACTAGGCTATCTGCCCTAGGGCATTTATAAGCCTAGCCAAAGTGTGTTTGACTTTCGCCACCCATTTTAAATGAATTTTGCTATGCCCTTTTTCGAGGTTAGTATACTGTGCCTCTGTCTAACAGTGACACATAAGTGATACCCGGGGTAAACCTACGATCTCCCATCCACTCATCAAGATTCCTCTTGAAGAGAGTCAATGAGGGACTCTGCCTAACCTGGACTGGGATTTTATTCCAGAGTGAAGGGAGCCTATGGGTTATGAATCTGTCCCTCCTGCATATCCTATTTATTTCAGTGCTGAGGTTCAAGTCTCTCGAGCGTGTAGCTCAATGGGATTTGGATTTTCTGAGGTGCAGCATGTCCATTAGTTCCGGGTTGGACATGGCTTTATACGTCAGGCACAGATAGCCTCTGAGCAGGCGGTATGCCACTGAGTAGAGTTGGAGTTTCTTTAACCGGGCAGCATATGGCATCTATTTGAGCCCTTTGATCCTCTTGGTGAGGTACTTTTGGGGTCTTTCCAGTTGCTGCAGGTGTCTGGTAAGGTACATCCCAAAAGGGGTATTGTACTCAATTATGGGCCTGATGAGGGATGACTAAAGAGGCACAATGACCTCCCCTGATCTATATGTGAATCCCTTCATGATTAGGTGGGCTATATAAAATGTTTTTCTAACCACTTTGGCCAAGTGGTTTTCAAATGAGAGATTGCTATCAACTTGGGTCCCCAGGTCCCTAATTACTTCTTCTGTACTTAATGGATTACCACCTATGTGGTAATTTGTGGGCACTTTGTTTTTGCCAAAGGGGATGACTATACACTTTTTGGCATTTAGCTTGAGGCCATGGCTCTGGCACCAGTTGTCTGTTTCTATGAGGCCCTTTTGTAGGATGCTTGTATCGGCTGGAAAGTCGATTATGACACCTAGTTTGCAGTCAACTTGGTCAGCCACAGTCCTTCCATGTTGGCCTGTACCTCTGAGAAATATATACCGAACAAGAGAGGTCCCAGGACTGAGCCTTGTGGGACACCACTTGTAACTGGTTTGAAGTCTGACATGGCTCCATCAATTCTAACCATGTGGGTTCTGTCCTTGAGCCAGTTTGCAACCCATCTAGTGACATAGAGGTTTATATTTAAGCTGGTGAGCTTATCTATAATGCCCAAGTGGGGTATTGTATCGAAGGCTTTTGCGAGGTCCAGGTAGGCTGTGTGGACCACCTTCCCTTTGCCATTGGCCTTGGTGACTGTTTCAAAGAAATCAACCAGGTTTAAGAGGCAGGATCTGCCCTTAACAAAGCTGAACTGGGTAGGATCCAGTGTCTGTAGGTCCCCAATATCTTTATTTATGAGGTCCATGATGATCCTTTCCATAGCTTTGCAGACCAAGCTAGTCAGGCTTATGGGGCAATAGTTTCCAGGATCCGTTGAGGCACCACCTTTGTGGAGAGGGACCACTGTTGCTGTACGCCACTCTTTGGGTACATATCCTGTAGTAAGGCTGATATTGAACAGTAGTTTTATGTTTGGGTTTAGCTCTTCTTGGAGTTCATGTAGGACGCAGCCCGGGACACCATCTGGTCCCATTGATGCTGTGTTTTTTGCTTTGGAGAGGGCGGCTCTTACCTAAGCATCTGAGATGTCAGGGGGGCAGCACTCTGCTGGGATAGATATTTGCCCTTTTGGTGGGGAGGGGGGGGTTGCGCTGAACCTGTCAGCTAGGATGTTGGCAATGTCTGTGGGTTTGGTGTATTTTTTGTCATTTTGGACTAATTCTGAGCATATCTGGGAATTCCCACCCAGGTTCCTAACATAACTAAAGAAAGCCTTGTGATTATCCTTAGTGTCCTGTGCAATTTTTCTCTCGAAGCTGGCCTTAGACGATTTTATGAGTGCCCGTAGTTTTTTGCTAATACTGATCAGAGATGCCTTCCCTTTTTGGGATTTTGCTGTATCATGTAGTAGCTTCCTCCTTCTATTGTATAGTTTGTTTATGGCTGGGGTCCACCAGACAGGACGCCTTACTTTGGAGGATTGGGTCTTGGTTTTATTTGGGATTGCATGATCCATGAATTCCTGAAGGTGTTCATAGAATGCATTTATAAAGGATTCTGTGGTCTGGGCCATATTTTCCACAGGCTCGGGGGCTTTGAAGGATTCCACCTTTTTGAAGAGTGTGAAATTTGCTTTAGAGAAGTTTTTCACTGTGGTTTTCTGGGCAGGGGGTGGGGTCGGGATGTAAATATCCAGTGAGATTAGTTTATGGTCTGATCTTACCAGTGAGGGATACACTTCTGGTCTGGAGCATAGAGCCCCCATGTTGGTGATGATCAGGTCCAGTATGTTTTCCCCTCTTGTGGGAGTGGTAACAAGTTGTTCCATAGCATTTGAGTATATAAATTCTGGGAACCTTTGGGCTAGGGTGATGGAGCTAGAGTAATGCTCCCAGTCTATGTTTGGGTAGTTGAAGTCACCCAATACAATGGTGTTTGGAGAGACCTTCATATTCTCCAGTGTTCTCAGGAAGGCCGAGTGGGGTTCCTGGGTTTGGGAGGGTGGTCTGTAGCAGGCTATAAACTGGAAGGCAGTTTTACCCACTGTTATTTGCACATGGATAGTCTTTGGTGCTTTGTGCTGTGCCACCAACCTGGAGGTGTGGGTATCTTTGATGAATATTGATACTCCCCCTCCTTTTGTGGTTCGGTCCAATTTTCGGGGCCAAAAAGCATGGTATGAGGTATAACCTGGTAGTGCTGGGGTGCTTTCGGGAGCCTTGAACCAAGTTTCTGTTACTGCACAGATATCGATGTTCTCCATGCTAAGGAGAGTTTCCACTGCATGCATCTTGAGGTTTAGACTTCTGGCGTTGAGTAGCATTACTCTTAGTTTGTTATCCTTTGTGATACCTATGGAGGTGGGTTTGTCTTTTGAGCCTTGCCTAAAAAAGGCACTATGGGGGTGGCAAGAGTCTTTGCCAATATCCGAAAGCCCAGGGGTGACAGGTGCAAGCTGTCCCTAGCGAAGCATCGTGGCTTGTCAAACATGTCATCTCAGGCTGACAGGCATTGGATCCCCTTTGAATGACACCAATACTTAAGCCAATTGTTGAAATTGATCATCTTGTCTTTATATTGTGGCATCATTCTTGGTGAATGTAAGATGCAACTCAAGGTCAGGGTCATACCGGCCTGGGCTACATGCTCAGAGAGCTCCTCTGTCTCTCTTCATGTAGTCCAGGGAGGTACGTCTCAGGTCATTCACACCAGCATGGACAATGACTGAGTCATATTTGTACTTGCCTTGGAGTGACCTAAGTGCTTGTGTTATGTGGCGGATCCTAGTGCCCGACAGGCAGCTCACCGTGACCTTCTCCTTGTTCAGCCTGGTGAGTGGGACGTCAGTGTGCCTGACGATAGAGTCACCTATTACAAGTGTATCAGGTGTGTTGTTTAGCCTTAAGGGCTGTGACTGTTCAGCACACTGGCTTTGTGAGCTATATGTTGCATGCGTTTTGTTTTGTGGTAGCGGTTGCTTGGGTGTCTGCTTTGGAGGTCTCTGCTGCTTAGGCAAATTTTTATTTAGAGCCTCCGAGTATGTTTTTGTGTGTTTATGTGTTTGGTTTGCTGTCGTGTTAGGTCTGTGTGAGACTGGAATTGTAGTGAGTGTGGTTTCCTTCTCCTCCTGACTGGTTACACCAGTACTGAATTGAGAGAGCTTAGCCTCCAGTTTGGCTATATGGTTGCATCTCTCACATGTGTTGGAATTTGTTGGGAGGAGGAGAGGGTTGTCTGTGTACATGAGGCAGTTGTAACATTGCCTCAAGATTCCCAGATTCACCAGCTGGACCGGAGAGGAGATTGACAACTGACCTTTGGACATGCTAGAATAGTATTGGGAATTCCTTTATAATTGAAAAAAAGGGCCAGTGGGGAACAAAGTACTCAAGGGGTGTTTGTGAGGGTGTAGTGCTTTTAATTTTTTAGTGCTAACTTATATAATTGCTTTAGTGAGCAAGTGCCAGGCTTTAGAATAGGAATAGGGTGTTTATTATGAGAACTAGATCAGTTCTAAGGGAAAAAGTGAAGAGCAGACTTTGTGGAGCCAAGCATGGTTTAAACCCAATTAAGCGGAGCTGCCCGATGCTGCGCTATGCGCAAAATCGCGCAAAGCCGCGCCAAAGTGGGTTTTATACAGGGGGACAAAAAAAAGAGCTAGAAACTGGCCCAAAACGGCCAATAGACTACCAGATTCTTGTGCTGGGAACACTCCTTCATGAATAGATAGGCTGCTCTATGCTCCCCACTGCCACTGGTGAACAAAGAAGCCTCCCTTTATCCAAGAAAGGAAATGGGCAGCACAGGAACTATCCAAAAGTCCAGAATACAGCAAAGCCTGTATTTGGACTACTCTAGGTCAGGAAAGACGGGAAACAAGGATCATTTTTTTGTTTTTTTTTTCTTTTTTGCAACAAACAGCAGGAAAATGCAATAAATATGTAACACAGGCTAGCACACTTGAGTGTGTAGCCTCAACAGGTAAATGCAGCAAACAGGACAAACTTTGAAAGTGCAGGTGCAAAAACAACTTTAAACAGTTTAAAACAGTCCAAGAAGCAGAAATACTTGCAGTTTAACTAGATCGGACAGTCGCCCAGGTAGTAGCAGGAAAAAAAACACTGGTTTCATCTGAATTAGGAACCAAATCTATAGGGTCAACCATTCTCTGGTGGACTCTTCAATAATATTACAATTTTACAGGATCCCTGCATTGCAGCAAAAGAGCATTCGTTTGCAATACAGGGATCCTGCAAGGTTTCAGGTTAACTTTTCCCCCTGGACTGGTCTCCGTGTGGTGTCTTATTCACTTCTGATAATATTGCCTTATCCCATAACAGGCACTCCTACACCTTGGATCTTTTGGGTTTAAATAGTGTATAATCTGCCAGGATCTGTGATATGTGACTGAGATATGAATCTCATTTATACTTTGTAAATATTACTTAGACTTAGGAATGGCATAATGCATGTTTCCATTGTTCTACTACTTTATAAATTTTTTATGATTGTCAATATTTTGTGGAGCTTTTCTCCCCGGACCCACACTGAAAACAGGCTCTTCCCAGCCCAGTGGACTATCCATCAAATTGAAATAAATACATAAATAAACAAATAAATATGGACAATAACCTCTACTCCTTATCAGGTTCGCAAACTTATTACTTCTATTCTTCTGTTTGGGGTTTAACACATTCATACTGTATATTTGTTCAAGGCTTGTTTTACCTATCTGTCTGATTTTGTTATTCACATCACTTATTCTTTCTGCGAGCTCAAAGAATTCTTGCCACTTGGCCAAAGCTTGTTTTCAGCAGAGGGAAGAATTAAGAGTAATACTTGGAACCTGGTCTGGAGCTCTCTTTTTCTAGTAATTCTATTGTAAGTTCCTTGTTGGGTGGACTTTACTCTTTCCATAACCTCACAAGTTGTGGACATAACTGTTTTTAATCTAGTTTGGAAGCTAGTATAATGATGCAGATTACTTGTAAACAAAGTACCTTTCCCTACATATCTTTGGTGATGTGCAACAACCATCTAGGGTGTCTGCCATACAGAACCCCATTGATGCCTGTAGTACTTTTCAAGTGAAGAAAAATAGGAACTAGAATAGTCAGAGGCCCCAGTTGTTCCCATTCTCCTCAGAGGGATTCCTTAACATTGATTTTAAAGTCCTGTTGAAATAATCCACTAGGATTTCAGGCTAGGGAGGTGCACTGAAGTTCTGTATTGTTCTATTAAAAAAATGGCATAAACTGTGCATATCATTAGACATAAACATGGAGTTTTGATCAGTATGCATCTCCTTTGATATTTCTGCACTTGACAGCAATAAAACTAGAAGTTTTGCTATAGCTGTGGTGTTGGACTTTTAGAGCAGATGTCTCTCAGGATATATGCATTGACATAGTCTTTGGCATAGTCTAGGATTACCAATATATATTGGTATCCATTATTGAATTTAATCAGTGGTCTGATGATATCCGTAGCAGCCTGCTCAAAGGTTACCTTTATAATGGGCATAAGGAGATCAGGATTTTTAAAGTCAGGGTTTGGACCTGATTTTGATATGTTGTGCATGCAACTGAAAAACTTCAATTTCTTTTATTATGCCCAGGCAAAAAAAAAATCTGTCTAAAGTTCGGGTCTATATTATAAGCGCGAACGCTTAGGTTGTTGAATACAGCTTGATTGACACCTATTAAGTGAATGCACAATTCACTGAAACCTCAAAACGCAGAAATACACATCACCAAATTGTTATGTTTGGCCAACACTGTTCCACCCACTAACGAAAACAAAACATACTTCCAACTACACCGCTCGCTACATACTACCCACCCAAACAAAATAAGTAAACCACATACATACACTAACCTAAACCCTACTTCTAAACCTACACTAACCCTTACATACATTACTTTCTGTTCACTTATCTTAACCCGCACTCTAATCCTAAGGTCCGTAACTATCACACACTTACCTTAATAAGCTATACCCAAACAAAATAAATAATCCACACACATACACTTAACAAAACTCTACTTCTAACCCTTACATACATTACTATCTATGCACTTACCTTAACCCGCACCCTAACCCTAAGGTCCGTAACTATCGCACACTTACCTTACGGAGCTATAACACAGAAAGGCCAACTATGCTGAATCGGGATTTTGAATTTTGCCGTTTCCTGCATTCGGTGTAGTCGCGGTTCGCTTAAACAGTGTCGATCATGCTGTATTTAACAACCTAAGCATTCGCGCTTGCCATATAGACCCTAAAGTTCCGGGCTTGGTTTTGTTCATACCTAGGTCTGTCCCCAATATCACGTGCTAACTTCACTGTACTCCTTAAGGGTCTGGGTGCTGGCAGCTGACACAGTTCTTCCTTCATTTCCTTAGTTACTCTGTATAGCGAGTCATTCTGTAATGGAGAGGAGGATAGGAAGTATTTATTTTATTTATTATTTGTTTGATGATTCTTAACCACATACCCTTTTCAGACACAATCCTGGCCAAGCATACGATAAAAAATGCAAGCAATATGCATACAGATAAAGCACATTACAATAATATGTAACCAGATTAAAAAAATACAGATGGCATAAAGTATAATGAGTAAATAAAAAAAGAAAGAAAAAACATACATTAAATAATATTTCTGTCTAAACAAAGATTTAGACATATGCAGCAAAAGAACAGGAATAGTATATGGTAATATACAGATAAATAAGTAAGAACTGAAATACATTTGTTGTGCGGTTTGACTTGTATGATATCAAAAGTAAAGGAATATAGTGTAATGCTAGGGTGAAATGATCATTATGCATATCTATAGTGAAAAGAATAACTAAAAAGTAGGTATAGACAGTAAATGAAAAAGGAGTTATAGAAATATTAAGACCTTTATCCCTGACACTACTTCTTCTAGTTTGTTATGCTCACAGTGTACTGATGGTGAGATATTTCCAAGTACAAAGTTGATGAAGAGATATTTATGTTAGGTTACACTTTCAAAACTAGATTATGTTCTCTCTGTCTTTAAACAAGGGGTTGCTTTCACACAAGGCCTTTTTAAAATTTAGCTGACTCACCTGAAGGTCAAAAAGGAAGGAGCCCTCATGTCTAGTAGCTTCATCTGATGAAGAGGTTTTTGCTTTTTCCACTGCTAGTACAGGAACAGAGAGATCTCAGTGTCCCACGTCTCCACTAAAAATGGTAATTCATCCCAGTACTCCATATGGAAATTAGCTACCCCCCACCTTCTTTACAATTCTTGCTAGATATTCTGCCTGTAATCTGGTACTCTACACTTCTGTCTTTTATTTAGGCTTGTCCTTTCCTGGGTTTGCAATGGGTGTTGTCTCTTTCCTTTTTTTCCATTTCTCCTGAACTTTCTTTACATTAAGGATCCTCACTGAGGCTCTATCAGAGTTCAAAGGACACTTACTGGAAATGTCTTTTTCTTAAGTTTTACATGTCATTGCAAACAGCGCCTCAGAAATCTCAGTTTGCAGTCTAGTTTTATTCTAACAACTCCCTAGTTTGAGGAGGGTTCATAAGCTCTTCTTCTCCTTGTATGCTCAGCTATATCCTAGTTCACCCAGGGCTTTTTAATATTCTTTCTGAACCCTTACTGAATTCAAAGCTGAATAGCATTCACAGCTGTGGGCAGGCTTTTCCTTCTCTGATTTAGTGGATGACAAAAGTGTAGTAATGAGTTGTTTATTCTTCG
This sequence comes from Protopterus annectens, assembly GCF_019279795.1. Taxonomy (NCBI): domain Eukaryota; kingdom Metazoa; phylum Chordata; order Ceratodontiformes; family Protopteridae; genus Protopterus; species Protopterus annectens. The sequence goes on from NC_056751.1 coordinate 369,675,551, forward strand.
GGTCCATTCCTTTAAGATGTGAATATAGTTTGTCAAGTAGGGTTATCCCCTTTGCACTGTTTCCACAGTTTTTTAAAGTGTGGGAGATCTTTCCAAGTTATCCTGTCATGAGTTTGGTATGGTACCACTGCTACAGGATGTAATAGTTTGGAACTCAACTTGGGCAATGGGATATTATAGTTTATCTCCATGAAAATGCACTACTTCCACAGCTCTTTCTGTCAGAATCTTCTGCCTACAAACATATTGTCTTTTTACAATGGTGACCATACAACAGCTCCTGCCATCTACTAACACAACACATTTAATTAATCTGGCATTTGCACAGTAAGACTATCCAGTTTCAGCCATTCTTGTAGAGGTCTTATCACATTACATAGTTTTACATTGTTCACAAATTTCTCAGCATATTTAACCTTCATATTAAGATTATCATTGACATCATAAAATCTGGCTGTGTGGCCCGTTTTCAAATATTTAAACAAAGTCCCCCTTTTT